>NC_081542.1:34563352-34571329 GCF_901000735.1 Corylus avellana
GAGAGGAGTCATTTCTCAACATGACAAGAGCTGCTGGCTATCGGTCAACAGCAATCTTGAATTCAAAACGAAGCAGCCGAGGCTAAAGTTGCTCAGACTGTGGCAAATAAGAAGATCTTGGAGCTGTCTGCCGAACTGGAGACTCTTCGGGCTGAGAGTGGTCGGCTCCAAGAAAAAAACTCCATAATAAAGGAGGATCAGAACCACCTCAAAGAGAGGCTCGCTGAAGTTCTGAGATAGTCCAGAGAAGCCCAGGCCGAGACAGATATCCAGAGGGTGAAGGCCGAGGAGGCCTGCTTAACTCGGTTGGTGGCCAAGGAGAGAAGAAAATTCTACAAGGGGAAGCTCAAGAAGGTTGAGCTTCAACTACATGATATCGACGACCGAGCCCATAGTTACAAAAAGCATTTGTCCTACTCCTCCTGGACTCGTGACAATGCTTGGCTGGACGGGATCTCTGTCGGCTTCGACACTTTCCGATCTTGGGCTAAAGATCCTTCTTGTTTCGTGGACCTCAATGTTGTGGAAGCCAATGAGCTTCCTTTTATTTATGAGGCCCTGGAACAGATCATAACACTTGGACAAGAGCAAATGCCTAATGCCAAAGGGATCTTCGAATTCGACTATACACCAGAGGATGAAAACCAGCCCTTGGGCAATGATGATGCTGCGAAGTCCCAAAGTCCAACGGATGCTCCTGTCAATGCTGAGGTCCCTGAGCCTGTTGACCCTAACGGGAAATATCTTGTAAAACTTATCAGTTGCATTTTTTTTGTAAATATCAATGAAAGATTTTGTTTCACAATTTGTTCTTTTACTTCTTTGCAATGGATGATTTTTTATACAACCTTATTCTCATATGCAATTTTTAGAAGATAACTTAAAAAATGGTAATCAGTTTTGAACCAAGCTTAGAGGTTCTCGATGCTTGCTTTGTAACCGCCTTTAAAGCAACTTAAAAAGTACATGACTAAGTGATTGTGTGACCCCAGGGAATGATCAAAGAACCTCTTGCAGGAGTTTTGTTCTATGTTCTCTGCTTAGGTCGAGTGCTTGACCCTAGAGAGTGTCTCAAAACCTCTTGTCGGAGTTTTTGTTCCGAGCTCTCTGCTTTGGTCAAGTGCTTGACCCTAGAGAGTGTCTCAAAACCTCTTGTCGGAGTTTTTGTTCCGAGCTCTCTGCTTTGGTCAAGTGCTTGACCCTAGAGAGTGTCTCAGAACCTCCTGTCGGAGTTTTTGTTCCGAGCTCTCTGCTTTGGTCGGACCGTTGAACATTCCTTGATGAAGGATTTTACGTTCGAAACGCTTTTCTCCCACAAACATTCCACTGAGGGTTTTATGTCCGAAGGGTTTAGTTTGGAAGGTCCATGGATGCTTCCTCCAAATCCCTTCGGGAAACATGTCCGAAGGGTTTAGTTGAGAAGGTCCTTGGACGCTTCCTCCAAATCTCTTCGGGAAACATGTCCGAGGGGTTTAGTTGAGAAGGTCCTTGGACGCTTCCTCCAAATCCCTTCGGACTACCTCTTTGGCTGTTTTTTGTGAGTTATAGCCTCTTCGGCTATATTTCTCAAAAGAGAATAAGTTAGTCTCTTCGACTGTATTTCTCAAAAGATAATGAGTTATAGTCTCTTCGACCGTATTTCTCAAAAGAGAATGAGTTATAATCTCTTCGACCGTATTTCTCAAAAGAGAATGAGTTATAGTCTCTTCGATTGTATGCAATACTTTGAATGTTATTGTAACTTCAGGAGATTTTTATTTACTGAAATGAAAATTACATAGAAAATAAATCTCCTTTGCGAAACTACAATGATATAGACAAAATATTTTTTAAGGTGCTCGGTATTCCATGACCTGGGGAGTGGCTTTCCCTCGAGGTCTTCGAGGTAGTTGTTGTGCAAATATCTATCTAAATAAATAGGTAAATAGTTGTACATTTTACCTGCAAGTGTACAAGGTCAACATAGTAGTATATGGTGCAAGTACAAGATCATTCCCACGAGGATTGCTGAATTTTTGCTTAAAAATAAATTCCATAAGTAAAACAAAGATTGATTGTCTAAGTGATGATAATAAAAGGTAGGGCTTTGATATCCACCACTAATTATATTTAGCTAATATAACAATATGCCAATGCTTTGATCATGTTATGCATATCTAATGTTTGTCAACCTAAAGGCGTGGCGTATACTCCTTAAGTTATAGATTTCCCTAAGCAACGAGTTAGGCTTGGCGTATACTCTAACTCTTTTCTTTTCTAAGGGATTTAGAATGGTGTATACTAAGTTGTTCCTTAGGAAAGCATATACTCTATGGAAATCGACAAACACATGAGGCCTAGGGCATGGCATATACTCTCGGTTCCCTATGTTGATTAACCTAAGAATCGCGGTGTGGATTCTTTTGTTACTTCTATTAAACCCAGGACTCGGCCATCCAAATTGATTTAACTAACTAGTCTATACCACATGCATATGTTGATCAGACACACACATATGAGGAATTCATGCAAGTAGGTATTAATCAAGTTAAATAGCACAACAAGATCATTACAAAGGCGCCAATATTGAAATATTAACTAAACATAACTAGGGCTTCAATCTAGCCCTACTAATTAAATTAGCTACACATAAAATTGATGCTAAACATCTTCATAAAGAAAAGAAAAGAAAGGAAAAGAATAAACCTGAGACTTGAACTTGAAGAGCTCCTATTCTTCTCCTTACAAAGTCTATCAATTCTAGAGGCTTAAGGGTCTATTTATAGGCTTTAAAAGTCCTTGACAAAGTAGTAAACCTAGGGATTTCGTAGGGTTTCAAAACCTATTACAATTAGGAGTTGGAAAACCCTAATATGGAAAGAAAGACATTCTGGCCGCCACTTGATGTGTCTCCTGCGCACGGGTGCGATCAATCGCAACTCGTGTGCGCTCGATCGCTCCTGTCCTGATTTGTGTTTAATCATCTCAGGTACTACGCTCAATTGCAAGTACCCTGTGATCGATCGTAGTGTCAGAGAGCTCCCAATTTTTCCATCTTCTCTCTTTGAGCCCAAATCATCTAGATTTACTTCATTTTCTTCCAAAAGCCTACAAAAGTATGAAAAACACAAAGAGGAATTAAAATGACCTAATTAACCAAAACCAAAGGACTAAAACATGCAAGTTAAGGGCTGAAAATATGAATATTTTAGCACTTATCAGTAGTAAGCTCCCGCTCTTCGGCATTCAATCACCTTGTAAGGTCCTTCCCAATTGGGAGCTAGCTTGCCCTCAGCTGGATCTTTAGTAGCAAAGGTGACTTTTCGCAAGACTAGATCTCCAACTTTGAAGCTTCGATGCTTGACCCTCTTGTTGAAGTACCGAGCTACTCTCTCTTGGTACGCTGACATGGTTACTTGGGCCTGGTCCAGTTTCTTCTGTAGCAAATCCAGATGTAGCTGGAGGCCTTCATCATTAGTCTCGGGCTAAAAAGTCTCTACTCAAAAACTGCCTAAGCCCACTTCGGTAGGGATGACTGCCTTAGTTCCAAAAGCTAAGGCATAAGGAGTCTCTTCGGTTGAAGTTCTTCTAGTAGTTCGATATGCCCACAACACCTCCGAAAGATCTTCAGCCCAATCTCCCTTATGATCACCAAGGTTTTTCTTCAAAAGTTTGAAGATTGTCTTGTTGGTGATTTCCACTTGCCCGTTAGCCTGAGGATGCCCAGGAGATGAGAAGTAGTTTCTTCTATGGAGCTTGACACACCATTCTCGGAATGAATCGCAGTCGAATTGCTTTCCATTATCCGTGACGAATGCATGTGGAATGCCATAGCGGCAGATGACATTCTTCCAAAGGAACCGTTCTATGCTCTTAGTTGTTATATTTACTAGGGCCTCCACTTCTGCCTACTTCATGAAATAATCCACAGCTTCCACTACAAATGGAACACTCCTCTTTTCTCGAGGTAACGGTCCCACTATATCTATCCCCCATTGTCAGAAGGGCCATGGTGACGAGACCAAGCTTAACTCCTCGTGGGGTTGCTTGGTAATGTTAGCGAAACGTTGGCACTTGTCACAATTTCTGACCGTCTCGACCAAGTCCCGAGTCATGTTAGGCAATAGAAACCTGCTCGGACTGCCTTATGTGCTAGCATTCTTGCGCCTGAATAACTCCCACAAATGCCTTCGTGAATCTCGCCAAGGAAGTAATCACCTTCTTCCTTGGAAACACACTTCAGATGTGGTAACATGAAACCTTGTTTGTATAAAGTTTCATTTATCATGGTAAATCTAGCAGCTTTTTTCCTTAGTTAGACTCCTTTCTTATTTTTTAATGGGAGAGTTCCTTTTTCCAGATATTCTACCACCTCCTTTTGCCACTCAGGCACTACCTCTATGGTCAAGATCGAGATCACCTCGGTTATGGCAGGTTGTGATAAAATTTGAACTGTTCTTCAGATTCTCCCATGTGTTCAGTTGTCGATGCTATCCGAGCGAGATGATTCGCCCTCTCATTCTCTTCTCTTCGGATTTTTACAATGCAGAATTTTTTAAAAGAATTCTACATATCCTGTACTTTGGACAAGTAAAGCTTCATCTTGTCTCCCTTGGCTTCGAACTCCCCTTGGATATGTCCGGCAATCACTTGAGAGTCGCTTCGTAACTCGATGAATTCGGCTCCTATTTCTCGGGTTAAGCCAAGTCCAACTAGTACTGCTTCATACTTGGCTTCGTTGTTGGTAGTCCTGAATTCCAGCAACTCTTTACCTTCTGGGGTGATTAGCACCACTCCAGTTCTGCAATGCTTTCTTATGGATGACCCATCCACATAAACTACCCAAGTTTCGTCCCTTGGCCATTGTTCGTCATTTGGCAAATTAGTAAATTCTGCCAGAAAGTGCGCCAATGCTTGACCTTTGATGGAGTTTTGAGGGAGGAATTCGATGTCAAACTCTCCAAGTTCGATTGCCCAGTTAGCCAATCTGCTGGACAAGTCTAGCTTGCGAAGCACCTTTTTGAGTGGGTATTCTATGAGAACCCTTATCATGTGAGCTTGGAAGTACAGCTGAAGTTTCCTTGACGCTATAGTAAGAGCGAAGGTGAGCTTTTCCATTTAGGGGCATCTCTCCTCGGCCCCTCTCAATGCTCGGCTAATGAAGTATACGGGCTTCTGCACTCCCTCCTCTTCTCGTATAAGGGCTGCACTTACCACTGTCGGATAGACGGCTAAGTACAGATATAATGCTTCTCTAGGGACTATTCAACTCAGCAAAGGTGGGTTGACCAAATACTTCTTCAACTCCTCAAAAGCTTCTTCACACTCTTCAGACCATTCAAATGCCTTTCTCAAAATTTTGAAGAACAATAGACACTTTTCGATTGACCAAGAAATAAACCGGTTGAATGTTGTGATCCTACCTGTCAATTATTGGAGCTGCTTCATATTCTTTGGGGACTGCATATCCAAGACCGCCTGGATTTTTTATGGATTTTCCTCAATCCCTCGGTTCGACACCATATAGCCGAGGAATTTCCCAAAGGAAACTCCAAATGCACACTTTGCAGGATTCAACTTCATTCCGTACTTCTTCAACGTTTCGAACGTTTCTTGCAAGTCACCTGTATGGTTCTGTGGTTACGCGATTTTGACTATCATGTCATCCACGTAAACTTCCATGTTCCGCCCGATCTGCTCTCAGAACATCTTCTTAACAAGTCTCTGGTATGTCGCCCCAACATTTTTCAGACCGAAGGACATGACCTTATAACAATACAAGCCTCGGTCTGTGATAAACGTAGTCTTCTCCCTATCTTCTGGATGCATGTAGATCTGGTTGTAACCAGAGAAAGCATTCGTGAAGCTGAGCAAGTCATACCTAGGTGTTGAATCTACCAACACATCAATGCGTGGCAGAGGAAAGCAATCTTTCAGACAAGCTTTCTCTGAATTATGTAAAATTCTTGCGAAGAACAACCTTATACATGAGACCATTAACATGTCTATTAAGGAACAAGTGTTGATCTTTTTACACATTATTGGGCATAATGTGAGATTTCGAGTGGTTGGTGGAAGGTTCTATAGGGTTGTTCTTGGAGGAGTCTTGACGCTATATAAACATTTAATTAGACAACCTGACAATTCTACTCCAATGAAAATAAGGAAAAGCCGAAAGTTTTACCCATACTTTAAGGTAAGTTTTAAAATTTTATTATTATTATTTTTTTATTTGAGTATTTTGTCAAATGAACGTAGCTTGTATTGGTCATCATTAGGATTGTGTTGGAGCAATAGATGGAACTCATATTCGGGCATCTGTTCCAGTTGAAATCCAAGGAAGGTTCCGTGGTCGAAAAGAGCAAACAATAGGGGTGGGCAAAAACCCGCCCAACCCGCAAAACCACCCCACCCAGTTTCCCTCATAAAAAATGCGGATCCAGGTTAAAAATTAGGATACCCATGTGGGGCGGGTTGCGGGTATCATTTTTAAAAATTACCGGGTACCTGCCCTGCCCTGCAATATAACCCTAACCCTAATACCCAACCATCATTTTTCTTCATGCCGCTTTCTTCTTCTTACTTAATCTCATTTTCTTCTTTCCTCTCTATCTCTCTCTCTTCGTCATTATTTTTCCAGGATGTTCTTCATAATACTAGAGATTTTTAGTTGGTCTTCTCTAATGAACGATTATAGGAGTTAGGGTGACCTTCATAAAAAGCTTGGTGCTTTATTTGGAATATGGAAGTGGGTATGCTTTGTCGACGGCCAAAACCTTTTCCATCACGCCCTTCACATCTTCTTTAGATGGAGTCCCGAGAGCCATCATAGTTTGGATTTGGGTCTGGATCTGCTTGAACAATCTCGTAGCATTGCGTTGCTCCTCTGCAAGTTTGGATTTGGGTCTGGATCTGGCATCGAAGTTGGGTGATTTATCATGGATTGGCGTGGTACTGATCTTTTCTACTGAGACTATGCTCTTGAACCCATCTCTTAGATTCAATTCCTCAACCGGCTTTCTCGTTGGTATTTTTGGAATTGAGAAATAAAGGATGACTTTAGGAAGTTTAGGGACATGAATAGCAACATTGATTTGCCTGGAACAAGAAGATGAAGATAATCGGAGAGTTGAAGCCATTTGATTGATGTTTTCTCTAGGGTAAACCATAACACCCGACCCAACCCGCCCAACCCACAGTACCAACCCCGTTCAACCCGCCCTACAAAACTCGAAACCCGGCGGATAAGGTTCATTGTATCTGGCCTGACGGTAGGATTTTTCAAACCCGCAGGGTGCGAGTTGGATACAGAAACAGCCGAAATCCGACTTGATCCGAACCGTGCACACCCCTAGCGAACAACACAAAATGTGTTAGGTGGCATTACTTTTAAAGTAAAATTCACATATATGTTAGCTAGTTAAGAAGGAATTGGACATTATTGTTAGTCAATTTGTATATTTTAATTAAAAGATATGCTAGAATCTAATAAAAACTCCATATTTTTCCCATAAAAGTTCATATGGCAAGGTGCCACATCATCTTCTTTTTGTTTTATCTTTTTCCTTCCACAAAAAATATGATGTGGCATCTTGCCACATGAACTTTTATAGATAAAATATAGAGTTTTTATTAGATTCGAGTATTTCTCTTTAATTAAACATCATTTTTAGTTTTATTTTTTAAATCATTGTATATTAGTATTTTTATGTTGTGAATCAAAATTGCATTTTATAGATTAATATGATTAAATGAAGGAAAAATTACAATTTATCCCCCCAAAGTTGATAGCGTTTTTCAATTCGAACACCAAAGTTTCAATTTTTGCAATCCACCCTCCCAAAGTTTCAAATTTTTGCAATTTGACCAATTGTATCCAAAACTTCCCATATTGTCCCTAATTTTATTTTATTTTTTAATTTTTTATAAAAAATTAAAAAAAAAAATTCGGGGTGGCTGCCATCTGGCCATTTTTGCACCCCCAAATTTGTTTTTTTT
>NC_081542.1:34571429-34590659 GCF_901000735.1 Corylus avellana
AGGCGGTCTTGGATATGCAGTCCCCAAAGAATACAAAGCAGCTCTAATAATTGACAAGTAGGATCACAACATTCAACCGGTTTATTTCTTGGTCAATCGAAAAGTGTCTATTGTTCTTCAAAATTTTGAGAAAGGCATTTGAATGGTCTGAAGAGTGTGAAGAAGCTTTTGAGAAGTTGAAGAAGTATTTGGTCAACCCACCTTTGCTGAGTCGAACAGTCCCTAGAGAAGCATTATATCTATATCTGTACTTAGCCGTCTATCCAACAGTGGTAAGTGCAGCCCTTATACGAGAAAAGGAGGGAGTGCAGAAGCCCGTATACTTCATTAGCCGAGCATTGAGAGGGGCCGAGGAGAGATACCCCTAAATGGAAAAGCTCACCTTCGCTCTTACTATAGCGTCAAGGAAACTTCGGCCGTACTTCCAAGCTCACATGATAAGGGTTCTCATAGAATACCCACTCAAAAAGGTGCTTCGCAAGCTAGACTTGTCCAGTAGATTGGCTAACTGGGCAATCGAACTTGGAGAGTTTGACATCGAATTCCTCCCTCAAAACTCCATCAAAGGGCAAGCATTGGCGCACTTTCTGGCAGAATTTACTAATTTGTCAAATGAGGAACAATGGCCAAGGGACGAAACTTGGGTAGTTTATGTGGATGGGTCATCCATAAGAAAGCATTGCAGAACTGGAGTGGTGCTAATCACCCCAGAAGGTAAAGAGTTGCAAAGTTCCCTAAAGCTGGAATTCAGGACTACCAACAACGAAGCCAAGTATGAAGCAGTACTAGTTGGACTTGGCTTAGCCCGAGAAATAGGAGCCGAATTCATCGAGCTACGAAGCGACTCTCAAGTGATTGTCGGACATATCCAAGGGGAGTTCGAAGCCAAGGGAGACAAGATGAAGCTGTACTTGTCCAAAGTACAGGATATGTAGAATTCTTTTAAAAAATTCTGCATTGTAAAAATTCGAAGAGAAGAGAATGAGAGGGCGAATCATCTCGCTCGGATAGCATCGACAACTGAACACATGGGAGAATCTGAAGAACAGTTCAAATTTTATCACAACCTGCCATAACCGAGGTGATCTCGATCTTGACCGTAGAGGTAGTGCCTGAGTGGCAAAAGGAGGTGGTAGAATATCTGGAAAAAGGAACTCTCCCATTAGAAAATAAGAAAGGAGTCTAACTAAGGAAAAAAGCTGCTAGATTTACCATGATAAATGAAACCTTATACAAACAAGGTTTCATGTTACCACTTCTGAAGTGTGTTTTCAAGGAAGAAGGTGATTACATCCTTGGCGAGATTCACGAAGGCATTTGTGGGAGTTATTCAGGCGCAAGAATGCTAGCACATAAGGCAGTCCGAGCAGGTTTCTATTGCCTAACTTGACTCGGGATTCGGTCGAGACGGTCAAAAATTGTGACAAGTGCCAACGTTTCGCTAACATTACCAAGCAACCCCACGAGGAGTTAAGCTCGGTCTCGTCACCATGGCCCTTCTGACAATGGGGGATATATATATAGTGGGACCGTTACCTCGAGAAAAGAGGAGTGTTCCATTTGTAGTGGTAGCTATGGATTATTTCATGAAGTGGGCAGAAGTGGAGGTCCTAGTAAATATAACAGCTAAGAGCATAGAACGGTTCCTTTGGAAGAATGTCATCTGTCGCTATGGCATTCCACATGCATTCGTCACGGATAATGGAAAGCAATTCGACTGCGATTCATTCCGAGAATGGTGTGTCAAGCTCCATAGAAGAAACTACTTCTCATCTCCTGGGCATCCTCAGGCTAACGGGCAAGTGGAAATCACCAACAAGACAATCTTCAAACTTTTGAAGAAAAAACTTGGTGATCATAAGGGAGATTAGGCTGAAGATCTTTCGGAGGTGTTGTGGGCATATCGAACTACTAGAAGAACTTCAACCGAAGAGACTCCTTATGCCTTAGCTTTGGAACTAAGGCAGTCATCCCTACCGAAGTGGGCTTAGGCAGTTTTTGAGTAGAGACTTTTCAGCCCAAGACTAATGATGAAGGCCTCCAGCTACATCTGGATTTGCTACAGAAGAAACTGGACCAGGCCCAAGTAACCATGTCAACGTACCAAGAGAGAGTAGCTCGGTACTTCAACAAGAGGGTCAAGCATCGAAGCTTCAAAGTTGGAGATCTAGTCTTGCGAAAAGTCACCTTTGCTACTAAAGATCCAGCTGAGGGCAAGCTAGCTCCCAATTGGGAAGGACCTTACAAGGTGATTGAATGCCGAAGAGCGGGAGCATACTACTGCTAAGTGCTAAAATATTCATATTTTCAGCCCTTAACTTGCATGTTTTAATCCTTTGGTTAATTAGGTCATTTTAATTTCTTTTTGTGTTTTTTCATACTTTTGTGGGCTTTTGGAAGAAAATGAAGTAAATCTAAATGATTTGGGCTCAAAGAGAGAAGATGGAAAAATTGGGAGCTCTCTGACACTATGATCGATCACAAGGTACTTGCAATTGAGCGTAGTACCTGAGAGGATTAAACACAAATCAGGACATGAGCGATCGAGTGCATGACAGAAGAAGGATCGATCGCAGACCTGCAATCGAGCGCACACGGGTTGCGATTGATCGCACCCGTGTGCAGGAGACACATCAAGTGGTAGCCAGAATGTCTTTCTTTCCATATTAGGGTTTTCCAACTCCTAATTGTAATAGATTTTGAAACCCTACGAAATCCCTAGGTTTACTACTTTGTCAAGGACTTTTAAAGCCTATAAATAGACCCTTAAGCCTCTAGAATTGATAAACTTTGTAAGGAGAAGAATATGAGCTCTTCAAGTTCAAGTCTCAGGTTTATTCTTTTCCTTTCTTTTCTTTTCTTTATGAAGATGTTTAGCATCAATTTTATGTGTAGCTAATTTAATTAGTAGGGCTAGATTGAAGCCCTAGTTATGTTTAGTTAATATTTCAATATTGGCGCCTTTGTAATGATCTTGTTGTGCTATTTAACTTGATTAATACCTACTTGCATGAATTCCTCATATGTGTGTGTCTGATCAACATATGCATGTGGTATAGACTAGTTAGTTAAATCAATTTGGATGGCCGAGTCCTGGGTTTAATAGAAGTAACAAAAGAATCCACACCGCGATTCTTGGGTTAATCAACATGGGGAACCGAGAGTATATGCCATGCCTTAGGCCTCATGTGTTTGTCGATTTCCATAGAGTATATGCTTTCCTAAGGAACGACTTAGTATACACCATTCTAAATCCCTTAGAAAAGAAAAGAGTTAGAGTATACGCCAAGCCTAACTCGTTGCTTAGGGAAATCTATAGCTTAAGGAGTATACGCCACGCCTTTAGGTTGACAAACATTAGATATGCATAACATGATCAAAGCATTGGCATATTGTTATATTAGCTAAATATAATTAGTGGTGGATATCAAAGCCCTACCTTTTATTATCATCACTTAGACAATCAATCTTTGTTTTACTTAAGGAATTTATTTTTAAGCAAAAATTCAGCAATTCTCGTGGGAATGATCTTGTACTTGCACCATATACTACTATGTTGACCTTGTACACTTTCAGGTAAAATGTACAACTATTTACCTATTAATTTAGGTAGATATTTGCACAACAACTACCTGGAAGTCCTCGAGGGAAAGCCACTCCCCAAGTCATGGAATGTCGAGCACCTTAAAAAATATTTTGTCTATGTTATTGTAGTTTCGCAAAGGAGATTTATTTTCTATGTAATTTTCATTTCTGTAAATAAAAATCTCCTGAAGTTACAATAACATTCAAAGTATTGCATACAGTCGAAGAGACTATAACTCATTCTCTTTTGAGAAATACGGTCGAAGAGACTATAACTCATTCTCTTTGGAGAAATATGGTCGAAATAACTCATTCTCTTTTGAGAAATACGGTCGAAGAGATTATAACTCATTCTATTTTGAGAAATACGGTTGAAGAGACTATAACTCATTCTCTTTTGAGAAATACGGTCGAAGAGACTATAACTCATTATCTTTTGAGAAATACAGTCGAAGAGACTATAACTTATTCTCTTTTTAGAAATATAGCCGAAGAGGCTATAACTCACAAAAAACAGCCAAAGAGGTAGTCCGAAGGGATTTGGAGGAAGGGTCCAAGGACCTTCTCAACTAAACCCTTCGGACATGTTTCCCGAAGGGATTTGGAGGAAGCATCCAAGGACCTTCCAAACTAAACCCTTCGGACATAAAACCCTCAGTGGAATGTTTGTGGGAGAAAACCGTTTCGAACGTAAAATCCTTCATCAAGGAATGTTCAACGGTTCGACCAAAGCAGAGAGCTCGGAACAAAAACTCCGACAGGAGGTTCTGAGACACTTTCTAGGGTCAAGCACTTGACCAAAGCAGAGAGCTCGGAACAAAAACTCTGTCAAGAGGTTTTGAGACACTCTCTGGGGTCAAGCACTCGACCTAAGCAGAGAACATAGAACAAAACTCCTGCAAGAGGTTCTTTGATCATTCCCTGGGGTCACACAATCACTTAGTCATGTACCTTTTAAGTTGCTTTAAATGCGGTTACAAAGCAAGCATCGAGAACCTCTAAGCTTGGTTCAAAATTGATTACCATTTTTTAAGTTATCTTCTAAAAATTGCATATGAGAATAAGGTTGTATAAAAAATCATCCATTGCAAAGAAGTAAAAGAACAAATTGTGAAACAAAATCTTTCATTGATATTTACAAAAAAATGCAACTGATAAGTTTTACAAGATATTTCCCGTTAGGGTCAACAGGCTAGGGACCTCAGCATTGACAGGAGCATCCGTTGGACTTTGGGACTTCGCAGCATCATCATTGCCCAAGGGCTTGTTTATATCCTCTGGTGTATAGTCGAATTCGAAGATCCCTTTGGCATTAGGCATTTGCTCCTGTCCAAGTGTTATGATCTGTTCCAGGGCCTCATAAATAAAAGGAAGCTCATTGGCTTCCACAACATTGAGGTCCACGAAACAAGAAGGATCTTTAGCCCAAGATCGGAAAGTCTCGAAGCCGACAGAGATCCCGTCCAGCCAAGCATGGTCACGAGTCCAGGAGGAGTAGGACAAATGCTTTTTGTAACTATGGGCTCGGTCGTCGATATCATGTAGTTGAAGCTCAACCTTCTTGAGCTTCCCCTTGTAGATTTTTCTTCTCTCCTTGGCCACCAACCGAGTTAAGCAGGCCTCCTCTGCCTTCTCCCTCTGGATATCTGTCTCGGCCTGGGCTTCTCTGGACTATCTCAGAACTTCAGCGAGCCTCTCTTCGAGGTGGTTCTGATCCTCCTTTATTATGGAGTTTTTTTCTTGGAGCCGACCACTCTCAACCCGAAGAGTCTCCAGTTTGGCAGACAGCTCCAAGATCTTCTTATTTGCCACAGTCTGAGCAACTTTAGCCTCGGCTGCTTCGTTTTGAATTCAAGATTGCTGTTGACCGATAGCCAGCAGCTCTTGTCATGTTGAGAAATGACTCCTCTCAGCTTTGTATTCTCGGCTTCGGACTCCAACAGCTTTTGCTTCGACTCTGCAAGCTTAACCTTTAAGGTATCGGACTCATCGGTCGAGTTCTGCATAAATTTTCTAAAGTCACAGTATAGGAACAATGACCTCATCATACTCTGAAACAAAGAGGAAAGTTAGAATACACAAAATATTGCAAAATAGTTAAAAGAAAGCAGATACTTATGACAAGCTGATAGTAAATGAACAACTCTACCATGCCTT
Source organism: Corylus avellana (assembly GCF_901000735.1). Lineage (NCBI taxonomy): Eukaryota > Viridiplantae > Streptophyta > Magnoliopsida > Fagales > Betulaceae > Corylus > Corylus avellana. Next base: position 34,577,172 of record NC_081542.1, read on the forward strand.
GGGCGGTATGATCACGCTTGCCAGTCAATTGCTCATGGGGGATCAGACCCACAAAGGCAGAAAAGGGTCTCCCCGTGAGGTCACCCCCAAGTTTGGTAAGGGGATAGCCAACCGACCATTCAACGCCTGGGGGTTTCACCCTAGAATCGCTCGAAGTGATATCACCATGGGCCTCGGATGCCTGAGCATCAGGAGCGGTTAAAGCCCGACTACCGTTTGGACCGGGTGCATGAGAGCCAGCATCAGCCTGCACTTCATCCTGTGCCTCGGCAACCATGGGCCTGACCGACATTACTACAGGAGCCACAACATCGACCACCCTTGTCTCAGCAGCTGCAGGCTCAGGCATCGTGTCTTCATTCCCCACCGAGCTGTCCAAGTCCATCTCCATCTCAACCTCCTCCATGATGCATTTGATGTTCTGAGCTGAGTGGATTGGAGGAACCGACTCTATGGCAATGATTGGGGTCGGGACGACGGTGGGTTTGGCTAGGGGAACCACTGATAGTGGAGCAGCAGCGATGGGCCATTGATACACACTGGCAGGATGAATGACAGGCTTCGGGCAGTAAGGAGTTGAGCAACCTTTAGTTTGCCCGCCTCAATAGGATCGTGAGATCCTGTTGATTTAGCCACCTTGGTTTTCTTGAGCAGGGGCTACTCAACTTCCTCAGGCTCATCAATGAGCTTCAAGGTAGGAGTTTTCAAGGGCTCACCTGCTGGGCACTTGCCCTTATCCTTCTTCTTTCCCCGTGGAGAAGGAATATGCGTGGCAAGTCTCCTCAAAGCCTCTGTTGCCACACCCTTTGTGGCAGGAACTGGCCTCTTCACGGCCTCGAACGCCATACCCTCCATGGCAGTGGGTGTCTTCGCGGCCTCAGGCACTACTTCTCTCAGTCTCTTTTTCTGTCTGCTGAGACTGGCCCCAGGGGAGTATAAGAAATGGTTCAATTTGGTCGTTGTGACCAAAGTCCTGAGAATGTGGCATCTTCGAGATCCCGGACCCACGTCATGACCTTGTTTGTTCGAACATGTTCCTTGTAGGTCAACACGGGCTCAAGAGTAGCACCCTCTATAGGGACGCTAGTCTCCCAAGGCACTCTCGGGCCTCCCACCTACTCTGAAGGCGTGAACTCCCATCCTCCCCCAGCGAAGAAGAATTTTCTCCTCCACCCTCGATTGCTGGCTTAAGTTTTTTTTGAAATTTACCAACTTACCTTGTCTGGCTTGGAAGTTGTAGAGGGAGTCACTTTTGGGGTTGTTCGTGGACCTGTATACCGACAAGAATTCCTTAACAGTAAGGGAATTCTCTTCTCCGAGAGCCATTGGCCAAAGGATCATGCAGCCAAAGAAAGTCCTCCAAGCATTAGGCACAATCTGATGGGGAGCCACGTTTAGGTGACTCAGTAATTCCTGAATAAGCCTCGAGAAGGGAAGCCTAAGGCCTGTACAAAACATCGCTTCGTACAAACATACTTCATGTAACTCATGCCCAATCGACAACATAGCACAATTTTTTTTTTTTAAAACAAAACAAACAGATAAAAACAAACAAAAAGACACAAACAAACAAACAAAAACGACAATGTGTTTTTTCACACCCCCAAACTTAAATGACACATTGTCCCCAATGTGGAAAGAGATAAAATACCGTGGGATGAGAAAACTCGAGCGTGCAAAGGCCAGGGCGTCCCCTAAACTTGAACACCAAAACACCTGTCAAAATCTAATAGCAATATTTCCTCATAGAAACAAATATCAAAAGATTAATTGCTGATAGAAACAAAAAGAAAATGACACAAAATAAAATAAAAATAAGAAAGAAAGAAAATGTGCAAAAATTAAAATGGGGAAGAAATTTTACAGTGCTTTCCCCGATCATTTGGATGTCTGACCAATCCCTTCCCACCCTTTCTTCTTAAGAATTTGATATCCCTCTGGAAGGATGTTTCGCCATCTTATGTAGCCAACTTGCTTGCTTCGAAGGATCTTTTTGGGACGATGGTTCCTAGGTTTGTTCACTTGTTTGCGAAGATCCTTGAGAGTCTTGGCATAAAATGGCTCTTTGAGACATTGAATAAGTGGAGCTTAGGGTTCATGGAATGTCTCAGGAGGGATTGTGACAAAGGAATGAGCTTCAATACTCACTTCCTTGTCATTGAACAGACTTGGAGTTGGCAAGGATCAATTTGCTCAACTTGCTCTTCTTTTTCTTTCTCCTCATGGTTACCCACAATGAAAGGCTCAGTTGCTAAAGAGGGTGAGTTAGGAAATGATATCTCAATGGTTTTCCCATTCTCATTCCGCATCTTGGGAGTGGAGCCTAATAAAGCACCAGCTTGCTCAAGTAACTTGTCAAGGTCTAGGTCACATCCGAATTGAGCAAAGCACTTTCCCAATGGGTCCTCCAAACTTGGCTCATTAACAGTCTCCTTAACAATTTTCTCTCTCCCAATTGGGGTGGCAGCATGGACATGCTCATGATAAGGATTGTTGGAATCATCCTCATCAATCATGTAGTGTCTTTCAGCCATCAACTGACCTTGAAGCTCTTCTTCCTCTATTCTAGTGAGTTTAGCAATTAAATGACCAAGCTGTCCTTCCTACTTTTCAATTGCTTGAGTGTTGGCCATGGTTGCATTCTTCACTTCATTTATGGCTTGGGAGTTGACCATGGTGGCATTTTGAAGCTCTTGCAAGGTGTGGCCATTAGACTGTATGAACGCTTTGAGGGTGTTTTCCAATGATAAATCTTGTGGAGGATAATTGCAGGGTGAAGGGATGGAGGATTCGCTGTCGAACTACAGATATTCAGAATGGTGTAGTTCATAAAATTGGGGAGCATAATTTCCTATAGCATTAGCTCGCCACGAGAAATCAGAATGGTTGCTCCAGTTTGGGGTGTAGCAATTGAAATTTGATTCAGACCCCGGACTAGAGAAGTTGGTGTTCATATGCTCATGTGAAAAATTGGAAAATTGTCCCCAGGATGGACAATTACCTAAGCTATGATAAGGGTTAAAGCAGTATGGACTTGGTCCATGTGGGTAAAAATAGTGAGGATAGTTGGTAGAAGCGGGTGTCCTATAACTAGGGGTAGCATTAAAATTACCTAAGGAAAAATTCATGCTTATCCTCAGTCTTTAAACAAAACACACTTCCACATGAAACATTAATCAAAATTTTTTGTTTTTTGTTGGTTTTTTTTTTTTTTTTTTTTTGAAAATAAAATAAACAAAAATACCAAAAATTAAAAACAAAAACTCACAAAACGGACCAAACATAAGTTTGGCAAAATTCAAGGTGCTGGCCCATTTTGGTGCAGTCTGCAGAGGTGCGCTCGAGCGCAGGTGAGGAGAGGTCGAACGCAGGTGTGAGCTGGTCCGGCAGGTGTGCTGCTGTTGCGCGTGTGCGCTCGAGCATAAGCGAATTGTGCTCGAGTGTATGTTTGTTGTGCGCTTGAGCGCAGCTGGGGAGGATTGAGCACATGCGCGCTTCGTCTGTTGCTTTGTGCTCGAGTGTGCTCAATCACGAGTGGGGTGCAATCGAGTGCACTGGCAGGGAGTAGATTCCGCAGAACTGCAGAAAAAAAAAAAATGAAAACAGAAACCAAACTTTTTTTTAAAAAAAAAATTTTTAAATTTTTTATGGTTAGATGAACCAAAAATCTACCTAAACTAGTAGAAAAATAAAATCAATTCACTACAAGAAATTTGGTTATTAGCAACCAAATTATAAGCGGCGACCCAAATGTTGCTGCTAATGAGTGGCAACTTTTAAAGGTTGCCGCTAATGACCTCTCATTAGCGGCGACTATAAAGTCGCCGCTAATAGCGGACGCTAAATACCAAAAGAATTGATATTTAGCAGCAACACAAATAGCGGCAACCATTATTGCCACTATTTACTACTCATCAGCAGCGACATTAGACGGTCGCCGTTAATAGGCACACAATAGCGGCAACACACGTTGCCGCTATTTAAACACAATCAACGGCAACAAACTATTGCCGCTATTATGAGCGTAACAACGGTGACTTTAAAAAGTTGCCGCTATTAAGGGGTCAATAGCAGTAACATTTAAAGTTTCCGCTAATGGTCCTGACGAAAAAATAAATAAAAAATAGGCCTTATTAGCGGCAACATAAAGTTGCCGCTATTAAGTGCCTAACAGCGGCAACTTTAAAAAGTTGCCACTATTGAGGGGTCAATAGCGGCAACTTTTAAAGTTGACGCTAATGGTCATGACGAAAAAAAACAAATAAAAATAAGCCTTATTAGCGGCAACATAAAGATGCCGCTATTAAGTGCTTAGCAGCGGCAACTGTAAATAGTTGCCGCTATTAAGGGGTCAATAGAGGCAACTTTAAAAGTTGCTACTATTGAGGGGTGAATAGCGGCAACTTTAAAAGTTGCCGCTAATGGTCTTGACAAAAAGCAAATAAAAAACTAGGCCTTATTAGCGGCGACATAAAGTTGCCGCTATTAAGTTCCTAATAGCAGCAACTTTAAAAAGTTGCCGCTATTGAGGCATCAATAATGGCAACTTTAAAAGTTGCCGCTAATGGTCTTGACGAAAAAACAAATAAAAAAATAGGCCTTATTAGTGGCGACATAAAGTTGCCGCTATTGAGTGCCTAATAGTGGCGACTTTTAAATATTACTGCTAATGAGTGGTCAATAGCGGCAACTTTCTAAAGATTAACTGATTGACCATAATGGTTATGAAGAAAAAAAAAAAAAAAAAATAGGCCTTAGTGTATTAGTCTGATCGATCATGATAAGATCAATCGATCAATCATTAGTCCGATTGATCGTGATAATATCAATTGATCGATCTAAGTGCATTAGTGTGATTGATCGTGATACAATCAAATGATCGATCCAATTTGACACAATTGAATGTTCGATCGAACATCCGATTACTCTTAGTATATTAGTCTGATTGATCATGACAAGATTAACCGATCAACCCAAGTGCAATATTAGTGTGGTTGATCGTGATATAATCAAATGATCGATCTAATTTGACAAAATTGATTGTTTGATCGAACATTTGATTACTCGTAGTGTATTCGTCTGATCGATCATGATAAGATCAACCGATTGATCATTAGTCCGATTGATTGTGATAATCTCAATCGATCGATCCAAGTGCAATATTAGTGTGATTGATCATGATACAATCAAATGATTGATCCAATTTGACAAAATTGATTGTTCGATCGAACATCTGATTGCTCTTAGTGTATTCGTCTGATCGGTCATGATAAGATCAACCGATCGATCATTAGTCCGATTGATCGTGATAATCTCAATCGATCGATCCAAGTGCAATATTAGTGTGGTTGATCGTGATACAATCAAATGATCAATCCAATTTGACACTATTTAATTATGATACATCATATCATAATTACTTTTTCAATCATGACCATCAAAACATTGCTTCTAATTTATTATATTTTGATTCTTAATTTCTAATATAATTTCCTATATTTTTGTGTATATGAACATCTGATTGATCCTAGTGAATTAGTTTGATTGATCGTTATTTTTATTTTAATTATTGGTGAATTTCTTTTATATTAATTATTAGTGTATTTTTTTTAAAAAAAAAAAATTTAAGCTATTAATAAATTATAAAAAATATCTTGCGAATTATATTTTTCCTTGAAAATGACTTTTATACCCTTATAAATGTTATAGAATTTCAAATTTACCCTACATTTTAAATTAAAATTATTTTTTTAAAATTAAAGTAATTAGCAGTGACAAAAGTCGCTGCTGATGTGAGTGTGAAAAATAAAGCACCAACCAGTGGCGCGGTTACTGAAATTTTCAGACAAAAATTCCATAAACGGCGTCCTTTTTTCCCCCAACCCTCAAAACACCAAAATCCCTAACACCCCCTCTCACTCACCTCACTCATCACTCTCACTCTCAATCTTTCTCCCTCAAAAACACCCCCCTCTCACTCGATCTCTCTCCTGCTGCTCACCTCTCTCTCACTCCGGCGCCCAGTGACCCGCACGGTTGGCCAACCCACTGGCCATCTTCTCCAGTCGAAACCGGCCGGCCATCCCCCTCTCCATCTCCCCGATTGATCGACGTATCCTCTCTCTACGATGCCCAGACAGTGCTCTCTCTCTCCGGCCGGCGATTATTCCGCTGTTACTGTTCCTGTACTAGTGAGTCTCTCTCTGTCTCTGTTTCTGTTTTTCTTTGTCTCTGCTGTCCCTTTAAGTTGTCGATTTGGGATTCTAATAGTCAGATTTTTGATGTATTATGATTTTTAGGAGAATTAGGGATTTTAAATTCAGCAAAGTTTTCTGTGCTTTTAGGGTGCAGTTGGTGTGTTGAATGCAGCAATGTAGATGCAGCAATCACAATTTTGAAGAATCTCCTTGGTTGTCCTGGAGTGTTCTTTCAGATTGAATTCAGGTTTGGAGTGTTATCTCGCGATTGCATGTTTGGGTTGTTGATTTTTTTTATTTTTTTATTTTTTTATTTTTTAATTTTTTAATTTTTTTTTTTTGTGTTGACTAGTACCCAGATGGCAGATGCCTGCCAATATTTGTGTTTTCAAGAGATTGCGGTGGTGGGTGAATTTTTTAGGGCCCGTTTGGGAGTGCGATTTCAATAAGTGCGATTTTAAAAATTGCGTTTTTAAAAATTACGTTTTTAAAATCGCACAAGTGTTTGGTAAAACATATTAAAAAGTACTTTTTTTATCAATTGAGTGTTTGGATAACATTAGCACATAACTGCGGTTTCATGGCCAAATTACCAATATGGATGAACAAGACAGAGAGGATGAAGAAAAAAAAAAAAGAAGAGAAAATAAGGGTTTTAATATATTTTAGGTGGGTATTCTTGGTATTTTTTTCATTCCCGTTCTAAAAAAGGTAACTATTGCGCCAAATATCTTTTTAATAGAAATCGTGATTTTGTTTTAAATTCGCACTTTTTCAAATAAGCACCCTCTAATCAGCTTATGGAAATCGCAATTTTTTTTGCGATTTTAAAATTTACGTTTTTAAAATCGCAATCCCAAACACCTTAAAGTTGCGATTTGGTTTAAAATCGCAGATTATTTTTTTAAAAAAGCACTACCAAACGCACCCTTAGTGCATGATTGCTGTCTTTTTTATTATTAATCGTACAGGTGGAAGATTCCCTTTCTTGATAAGAATTCGAAACATGTCGGCTCCAACAAGTTCCATGTCAGCAAAGAGGCTGTGATGGGGGAAAATGAGAGAGTTCAACAGGTGGAGTTGTTAAGCTCAATTGATGATTTGTATGGCGGAGTTCGTGTAAACATGAAGCATCATCATATGGATTCCAAGGCCGTTTCTACTTTGCTCAAAGCTTCAATATCGCAATGGAAGCAACATATATTTTTTTATTATATATATTTTGATCAATTCATCTTGCTCTTTCCACTATCCACGTAGAGCACGTTTTGATATATTCTTTTTGTTTGGTGAGAACATGTATGTTTTCACTTGAAATCAAAACTATAAAGAAAAAAAGAAGTATGAAAGCTCTATTGGTGGCCGACCACCTCACCCTAACAAAACAAGGAGGCTATTTCCATTGGAATAAACTGTGTTTTTCAAAAAACTAAAACCTTATTGTCCTTCTGTTCAAATCCAATTGTTTTTTTTTTTAAGAAAAATAAATAAATGAAATGAGGGTGGTTATACCAAAACACGAGGGGTGGTGTGGTCACTCCCAATGAGCATAAGAGGATGGCCAAAGGTACTGGCCAGGGAGTGATGCAACTACCCTTGAAACCTCTTTGGGTCCACCACAAGAGACTCTAGGAGTGGTACAACCACTCCTGGTGTTTTGTGATGGGTGGCCAACCATTCCACCAATTGAATTCATTCAGCTTTTGTTTTGTTTTTAGTTTTCTTTGAATTCAAGTTTGAAAAAGAACAAAAAATTAATGTGGGTCTTTTAAAAAATATAGATATAGTTTATTCCTCAATAAATAACTATATATCGGGGATATTCCCAGTTATCATGTAAATATCTATTTTCTGGAATAATGCACAACCAAATAATAGAACAGTACTTATTCTATATAGGAATAGCCATTTCATTTGAGATTACTCTTCCGCATAAATAATGTGGATTTAATGTGGAAGTAGTTGCTATATGCCCTAATATGTTATGAATTTGGAATATAATTTGCGGGGGAAGAGGGGTGTGTGGATCAATTGGCCTATCGAACAAGTAAATCTTGTAGAAGTTGCAGTTAAGGTAAAGACATTTCCAACTTAGACCATATGCTGGGTTGGCTTAAGAAAAAACATACTTTGAATGTAAAACTGTCTAGTTATTGGTGTACAGTCTTTCCAAATCCTGCTTCATAATCTTGTGCTGCTAATTTTACAGGAAGGATTTATGTATCACCATGCTGAACCAGATTACTTAATGCTTGTATATTGGATTCCTAAAACTATTGATACTTTTCCTGCAAATGCTTCACGTCGAGTGGGTATTGGTGCTTTTGTCATGATCAGTTAGAGAGAGGTATTTCCCACAGTTATCATCATTGATGTCACTACCCAATAATGCTCTAATTCTTAATTTTTAAATATGCTCATCCAAACAATACCAATTTAAATTCTTGATTATCTTAATGCTATCAATTTAAATTCTTTTTGTTTTGAAAATTCTGATAGTTCCTAAATTTCCCATCCAATCATAATCTCTCTCTCTCTCTCTCTCTCTCTCTCTCTCTCTTTATATATATATATATATATGCTTGCGTGTGAGGGAGTTATAAAGTGGCTAGGCTTGTGGCCTCCAAAGTATATAATTTTTACAAGAAAATGTAAAATAATTCATGGTTTATTAAATATAGTTACAACTCGATCATGGATTACATATATATGCAAATTACTTAGATTGATTGGTCATTCATATGACTATGACCAAATGGACACCATAAGATTATCTCAAAGGCAAAAACACAAAAGAGGGAACTTCAAATTTTGATGATCAGAAGTTTAGTTTGGCACCCAAAGATAAATTTCTAGCTCTGTCATTGTCTTCTGGTTTGAAAACTTGAAAGCAGTATTGATAAATATTGTAACAAAAAAAGTACACTCTGTGGATCAAATGGTAGTTTTCATTTGTTTCTCATATACAGATTGCTATGTTCATATATCATATACCTTCTCTCTGTTTCTTTTTACCTGTTTTTTGGAAAAAATAACCTGCTCCAGCGTATTTGGCTTGAAAATTTCAATTTCCCAGAAATGTGATGGCTTGATATATCTGACTACTGAAATTGATGTTATCGTATGATAGGTGCTTGTAGTTATGGAGAATGGTGGCAGATTCAAAGGAACAGGCGTGTGGAAGTTCCCTACTGGGGTTGTTAATGAAGTGAGTACATTATGAGTGCGGTTCTTTATCCAATTCTTTAGAACACTTTAGAAAAGTGTTTCACCTTGAATTGAAATTTTGCATCCACAGGGTGAGGATATATGTACAGCTGCAGTTAGGGAAGTCAAAGAAGAGATAGGAGTAAGTCATAATTGTGCAATTGGTTGACTCAAATGAAATATACATGTGGGTTTACACATGCCAATGCAAATCTAAGACCATTCCTTATATTTTATTTCAGATTGATGCAGAATTTGTGGAAGTTTTAGCATTCAGGTGTGAATCTTTCTCAGTATTATCTCTCTCACCATGCATTTGCACATATTGTTGTTTTAGATGAGTCTACAGAAAATCTTCCCTGTAAAAGCAAGTTTTACTAAGCTAGTGTTATTAGATTGATAAATTTTCAATATAATTTGCATGCTCCTCAATCTGCTTAAAGCATTAGCATGTTTCTATTTTTTGGTTGGATTGTATGCTATCTTGTTGTCTCTACCCCAATATTGTGGCAAGTTGATGGATATGATGTTGAAGTCTTTTTGTTTTGTGGATCTTTCTAAATATGTGCAATTATAAGTTTTGTGGCTGGAATATGGTCTATGGCATCAGATTTTTAGTTTTGAGTTGTGCACACAGAGAGAGAGAGAGAGAGAGAGAGAGGGGTCTAAATAGTGTGCCTGCCAAATATTTTTTTTTGTAGAGGTTTGTTTGCACATATGCACACAAATACATGTAAAAATGGTGTTCCAAGTTTTGTTGTCAGAGAGTTGTGGAAAGGTAGAGAATGCCTACATTCTTTGGTAGAGAAGGCCTATATCCTGTCCGACTACCAAATATGGTTTTCCCAGAATATGATGCTACAAACCTTGCTTATTGTTATTGTCATTTATCTTTAATGTTAACAAAGACTACAATGAAATAGGGAAAAAAAAAAAAAAAACGACTACAATGAAAAATGCCTGCTTGAAAATAAAGAGAATCGGAATAGTGACATGCTTTTTGAACATCTAATGTTATGCCTTTGTTTTGGTTTATTTTTATTTATGTTCTTCTTTGTAAATCCAAATTGGTTGCCAATGGTAATTGAGGAGCAGATTGGACACATCCTATTAGAATTGTAGCTTATCCACATACATTCAAACTAGGATAGATTTGTGTGACTCTGTTAGCAAGTTCTGAAAATTTTTAATTATTCTGAGATTGGGTTTGCTATAATGCTAGATTTTGAAGAAGTCGAATAAAGTTTATATTTTTAAAGCGTTGGTTTAATTTGCAATATGATTGCTGATTGATTCGTATCTTAATATTTTTTAATAAGTAATATGTTGAAGATCATTTTAGAATAAGATTTACACTTTATGTGTGTTTCTTTTCCTTGGTTCTATTGGTTAACAAACAGATTGGTGATATGTTGAGATTCCCATTTTTGTTTGTGTGAAGGAAAGTGAGCACATGAGAAGAACTTGGCATACAAAGTTTGTTGATAAGATTTTGGAGGCAGCGAAACCAATTAGTTTGGAAGTTCCAAAGGCAACTGCAAAGTCGGAACAGGCCCTATGCAAGTACTACATACCTGAAGGTACTATTTCAGTTCATTGTTTTTAATAGTCATTGTGTTTGACTCAAATGTAGAGATTTACTTCGATATGTATTGGTAAGATTGTTACAGGTACAATGATTGTTTGGTTGCTGATTGCCTATATATCTTTGTATAGTTCTTTTTTGGTTAGATTGTATGGTTCCTATTCTAATATATTTTGAATTGTACTACAATCAGGTAGCTTACTAGGGCGATCAATGCACAGACGAAGGGAGTGGCAACAAAAATTGAATGCAAGAGATTGGCACACGGACTTAGGGTCTTTTGAAAAGAACTAAATTCAACGAAGACAAATAAATACATTTTTATTATATAGAATATTAATTTATTTTCTTATAATAGCATATTAAGAATACAAACACATGATCTCTTTTGTGGTTACAATATGTGTTTGCCCTTTATAGGAGTTTTTTTTTGTACATCATATCTACTCACTTTTGTAATGTTATTCATGTGTAAGAATTTGAATGTGCACTTGTTTAGGGACTAAATATTAAATTTATGTTATTAATACTTTTTATAGATGATATTTAGATTTTAATGTTAAATATCACATAATGAATTACATATATTATTATTGAACACAGAGAATCGAGCACGTGCCATCCCACTAGTATATATATATATAGAAGATTTGATTTTTTTTTTTTTAAAAAAAAAAAATTCATTAGCGGCGACTATAGGGTCGCCGCTATTGAGTTTCTTTTATTTTATTTTATTTTTTATTTTTTATTTTTTTATTTATTTTATTTTTTATTTTTACATATCATTAGCGGCAACCTCTAAGTTGCCGTTAATGAGATAAATAGCGGCGACTGTGTGCGGCCGCTAATGATAGAAGAATAGCGGCAACACTAGGTTGCCGGTAATGATGGAGAAATAGAGGCAACTATATGTTGCCGCTAATGAGAGAGGAATAGCGGCAACTCCATGTGGCCGCTATTGACTTTTTATTTTTATTTTTATTTTTTAATTTCTTATACAATTAGCGGCAACTCCGTGGTTGGTGCTAATGATATACCAATAGCGGCGACCCTAGAATCATTTTGAACCTTTTTTCCGGCAAAAAAATAAAATTATTAGTGGCGTCCTAGAGTGGCCGCTAATGAGTTGTCATTAGCGGCCACCTTGAAAGTTGCCGGTATTTAGCATTACCGTCGGCTTACTACCAACTACCAAATAGCGGCCGCGTATCGCCGGTATTTGTAAATAGCGGCATCTTTTTGCTCATTAGCGGCGACCCAAAGTCGCCTCTTATGACCATAATTTTTGTGGTGATTTAAACAAAAATCAATTTTCACAAAAAAGCAAACAACTCCCTGGCAACGGCGCCAAAATTTGATGTACAAATTTAATTGTACTTGCAAGCGCACGAGTTGTGTGCAGTAAAGTGTGTGTGCAAGTGCGAGGTTGAATCTACAGGGAGTTGTGTTTGAAAAAATCAATTTTTTTATTTAAACCAATTTTATCTTAACCTAGTTCCAAATTTTGTATTTCTGTCGTGCAAAAAAAAAAAGAAAAACATAAACTAAACTAAATGATTTGAAAACAATTAATGGGAAAAGTACTAAGGTTATCCGAATCTGCCTCGCCAAATCAAACAACATGTTCTTGCATTTTATGCATACAATAGACAACCAAAAAGTTTATACATTGTTCAAAAGTCGTAAACAATCACATTAAATCATTCGATGAATCCATCCGTTAAAAGAATCACAACGAATATTTAATTGAGATCAAATCATCCACTGTATCCGTAGATCACAATGGATATTAGTCTCAATCCAATTATTCGATGTACCCTTAGACGAAACACAACGAATATAAAATTTAGCGTGCATAAAAGAACAACATTCAATCAAATGAAATTAATCAAACAATTGAATTGACTTTGAACAACAATTTAATTAAAAATCACATTGTATACATGAAACGACAAGAACATGAATGTTTATCAATGACGAGGCTTCATCTTCAACCTTAGTTGAAGATTTAGCCTCTCATGACAAAAGAAATCATAAAGAAACTAAATTAACTTCATTAAAATCAAATACTTACAAAAGAATTCGAGTTCAAAGTGACAAAATGCTAGAAAACACGAAAACGACAAAGAACGGCGCCCCTGGCGCGTCTCTGTACGTTTACAATGGAAAAGAATGATATTTATAAGCTAATTTTAGGGTTTCAGCGCTACCAGGCCAGCCGAGTGTGCTGGATCACACTCTAGGTGCGCTCGATCGCACTCGTGCAATATGTCTTCTGCTGCGCAGGGCGCGAGTGCGCTCGATCGCACTAAACGTATGCTTGAGTGCACTTCCAGTCGGAATTAGCCTACTCTTGCGAAACATGACTCTATAAATCTTTGAGTTAGCTTTCCAATGACACTAAGATCGCTTTAATCCGAGCTATATAACTCTAGATATGACTTTTTTAGTGGGCCTCATCGGGTGCGAGTCATCGCTTTATCCCAATTTGCTGCCAAT
>NC_081542.1:34590759-34594501 GCF_901000735.1 Corylus avellana
AACTTGCAGAGCTTTAGCAAGCAACAATGGCATCTCGAGAAAAAGATGAAAGTAGAAAATGAGAGAAAGAGGGAGAAACCCCTTTTATAGTTTGTCTGAGAAGATGAAGGGGCATCGGCGCTTGAAACCCTAAACGATGCCTTTGAAACACGCGCAATAAGTGCCGCAGCAGACGTGTCTTATCACCTTCCAAATAATGACGCGTGGTAGCCGAAAGTATGACCATACCGATGCCGACACGTGGATGCGTACTTAACCATACAAATCAACAAGCAAATGAACCGACTAATCCTCAATTATATCAACCGTTTCGGCAAAAAAAAAAAAAAAAAAAAAAAAAGAGGGAAAAATCTCGCCGAAATTTGAGTCCAAAATTCAAATTTCCTGCCTCGAATGCCTCGGACATGACACTTCAAAGAGTCGGACCTCGGAAGACCGATCCATTCTTGAAGAACACGAAATTTCCATAGTCATTTAGACTAGGAAATTGGGGGTAACTATTGGGTCATGGATTAGCTTCATAAGGCCCAACGGATCCCGAACCCAATTTTAGCAAATTTGCAGACCTAACAAGGCCTTGGACAGATTAGCCCGATGAGGCCTCGAACGGCTTAGCCCGATGAGGTCTCAGACGCCTAGTCCAAGACTCAACTCATGGGCCGAAATAGTCAAGAACTGAAGGGCAGGTCGGTCATTCCGCAATAAGGATATATCTATATCCTATTTAAATCAGGTGACCTTATCCCACATTGGATAAGATCATCTACAACTTAGACCAGCTATCAACATATCAACTATCCCTATACAAACAGAATGTGCTATCATTCAAATTCAAAAGGTTATCTACACTTATCAGGATGCATATTAGCTGTCAGCGCTTATACTGTACATGTCTGACCAAAGACTACTCGGGCATCCTCATCTAACGTCAAACGGAAGCCATGTCACTTATTCCACAATATTAGGCCACTAAGATCACGGAGTGGCTAACAAACCCTATCCTTCTCAAATAACTGCATGACAAATATTGGGGGATAAGGGGTCCGAGATGTACGGGGAATCAAACTCCATTTCATGCCTATAAAATGCAAGTCACATCTCAATGCTAAGGTAATTGCAACATTTGCTTTTTAGCTTTCTTGTTGCTTGTATATTATCTCAGATCACTGACTTAGGCTTCGGAGTATCCCGCCGGAGCACCGCCGGGGACTCTAATCCTATTGTTTGCTCTTGTGTGAAAGCTCGACGCATCCTCGGACACCGCGACATCACTCGGAGAGTGTGCCACGTTCCTCCTCGGAGATGTTATTAAAGAAAAATGCTAAAAGAAACTTGGGACTTTTTTTTTTTCTTCTAAGCAATACAGGAACAACGAGAAGGAGCAACAAAGAAGAAGAAAGAAAAGAATACAATGGAGAGGCAGAGGAAGTGTATCCATAAGAATTGTGAGCCACATCCCATTTTGGAGCCAGATGTGACAATGAATATTCCATACAGAACGTTTGGAAAACGTTGGGCTCTTTTGTGTCATCTACCTATCTTGTTTGGATTTTTGGTCATCAATATGATGAAGAAAATAACATTTGAGAAACTATTGTATGTAATTGAAGTTTATAACATGACTAGATGGATTTTTGAAAAAGAACTTATATGTTGCTTTTTTTTTTTGACAACACGTTTTCATTCTCAATCCTTTCTTTTTTTAAAATTTTACCCTCAACATGAAAATAACTAGCTTCTTTTTAGATTTGCCTCGACGTTTTCATTCTCAATCCCTTTGATTCAAGCAGATGATACTTTGATATTTTTCCATTATATTTGAGCTTGGCCTATTAGATTTTTTTTTTTTTTTTCCTAATTGAATAAGCAAAAGGATTTTTTTTCCCTCCCCCCAAAAGTTTTGTTTTTATTTTTTTAATACTCTCTAAGCGTCTAGTTTATATGCTTTTATTTGTCTTATTATCTTTTTCCATACCTGTTTTTATTTTATTTTATTTTTATTTTTTTAATACTCTCTAAGCCAATCAACTCTATGTTGATTTCTAAACAAAGGAAAAGAAAAGAAAATGGGACTTGTGGGTTGTTTTGGAATCCTATCCAGAGTTCTGCTTCAGAAAGTTAAATTCAACAAGACAAGGTGCGTGATATTCACACATGACTTAAACATATCCTAACAATCCCTCAAAAAATTTGAGTTTTATATTCTTTGACTTAAACATCATTTTTGGTCAGAAATATGCCCCATAAACGACTATGGTTTGCCCCCCTCTCACTCCCTAAAACTTTTTTTAGATAAGGTTTTTTAGGACTTCATTTATTTGTTGCCCACCCTACAGAAAGAAAACTTGCACGCCCTAGTATAAAATGAGTAATTCTAGAAGTCTCTCTTGCATGTGTTCCTCCAAAAATGAAGTGGCTTATAAAATTACCATTTGATAAAAATTCAACAATGATCAATCACAAGCTTAATGGTGATTTTAAGAGCCACATTATTCTTGGATGGACACAAAAGGGACACAAGAATAACTTGTAGCATTACTTGTATAAAAGGCAAGCACTTTAACGGTTTCATTTCATTGTAGCATTACCTGTATAAAAGGCAAGCACTTTAAGGGTTTCATTTCATTGTACTATTTATCCACCTTTGTAAATCAGGAACTAGTAAGAATGGATATAAAGAATGTATTTTTAAATGAAATAATGAAATTATAGTCGACTGAATTAACAGATTTTGATAGTATGACATGTCAGAACCAATAAAATTATGACACGAGCCCTATTTAAGTCAATATCACACTAATAAAATTTGTTAAGTCATTTGTTGAAATTTAGGAAGTAAATTATTTTTTTGGCATACCTCAACGACCCCTTAGTTCATTTTAATACTAGAAGAAGCTAATTGTGAATTAGATAAACCATTTGCATTTTTCCCCAAATTTAATTTAGAGAAAGTGAGATAAGAAAAAGATTCCAAAAAAAAAAAAAAAAAACCAAAACAAAAAAGGGAAATAATGAAAACACTTTGAATTAACTGATTGCACACATAAAGCACAAAAGGCTAAATCTTTATTGTACAACATACCAAACCGGTATAGGGTTTACATAGGAAATGATATAATAGTACTGTAGAAGTACTACAAGTGCAAAACATAGGCAATAAAAATACAAATACAATTAATTAATTGTCTCTATGTAACAACACACAGACAACTTTATGTTGCAAATCAAAGCAAACATGTCCATCCATTGATCCCTTCAAGTGGCAGTACATATTGGAGTTCCAGAAGCAGTGTAAACGGTGCAGCCCTTTGGATCATTGCAGCAATTGCATGGCGAACTAAGTTGCTTAGCCGCACTGCTCGAAGGTGCGCAGGCCATATACCCTACATTTGTGCATGGATAAGCTGGACAAACTATTGCGCTCACACTTGCAGGATTCACACTCAGAAGAATTACCATAATCATCAACACAACACAACATTTGAGAAACTATTAATTGTATGCTAGCTAAACCAAGTCAATGTTTGTGTGTGTGTGTATATATATATATATATATATCTTGCTGATCGAGATAGCTTTCTATGCATGCATAAGGGCATACCAGGTCAAACATTTTCCTAGAATTTTTTGCATGCAAAAGTTTGCATTTCCGTAGCCATGTGTCCAATATCATGCATATACATCATGTAATTGTTATATTACCTATGGAAACTACTTTATGAATTAAAAAATAAAAAATAAA
>NC_081542.1:34594601-34595757 GCF_901000735.1 Corylus avellana
TCAAGGATTGCAGGGGTTTTATTATCAAAATTTGAAAGATTAAAATTAAATTAATTAAAAAGAGAATTGATTTGATTTTCTTTAAAACTAAAGTGCATGAAAGTAAAAGAGATTTAAAATAAAAGAGAGAGTGTAAGGTATTGACTTCACCTCTATCCGCACAACAATGGTTAATCATAATTAATCCCAGAAATTCATTCTATGCATGTTATAAATAAACAAGAAACTACCTTATTAAAGAATAAGCATAATCTATCTTCGGTTGGCACGGATCGTCCACCTAACCACTAAGATGCGGTACGACCTGTCTTCCCTAGGTATAAATTATCAAATTCTTTAAGAGGATACATACAATCAATGAATAAGTGTAACCCATCTTCGGTTGGCACGAATTGTCTACCTAAATTTCACTAAACTAGGGTGTAGTACAATCCGTCTTCCCTAGGCATGGCCTATCAAATCCTATTGATCATATGTCAATTAAACCCATTGTATAACCATCATCCTCATAATCACAGAAAACAAGAATGATTTGATTTCAATAAAAGTAAAATACTTTCTAAGACAAGAGAAGAATTTCACAAATATTGAATTTGGAATTTAAGAACAATTGCATTTAATAATTAAGAACATAATCAAAAGGTAGCAATTCTCATAGTTATACAATCAACAAGCATAAATTGAAATTCGAGAAATTAAATACAATCAAACCATTGTGCTTGGATAGGGTTACATCAACACCCCACGAAGGGGTTTAGCCGCTCATGATCTTCTAAGCTCCAAAGACAAATTTCTGATTTCTAGCTCTAGGAAGCGGTCTCCCTGTTTACAATGTTTAGAACGCTATTTATAGGGATTAGGAGAACCCTAAAAACCCTAGAAACCCTGAGAAAACCGGCGGTTAGTTTCCAGTCCAATTGGGAGACTAAAAACCAAGTCCATGCTGGAAAAGGATTGCTGTCGTCCTGTACACGCCCGAGTGCCCTCGATCCAAGATTTGATGCGCTCGAGCGCACCTAGCTGGTGTGCGCACGAGTCCAGGTATGCGCTCGATCCTTGGTCGCAGACGCTCGAGCGCAGGTGCGCTCGATCCCAGGAGTGCTGCGCTCGATCCTAGGTCCAGAATGCTCAGCTTTTTGATCTTTTAAGCCCATTT
>NC_081542.1:34595857-34602555 GCF_901000735.1 Corylus avellana
ATTTAAGTTTAGTTTATGAGAGATCGTCGTTCTTTGTCTTTTCCATTAATTTCATGCGACCTTGAAATTGAACGCACCCTTCGACAAATTAGATCCCAAAAGAACTCTAATTTGCTAGAAGAGCGTTCCACTGAGACTATGGGGGACGGTAACCACGTAGCATTGCAAGATCACTATCTTCCTACCACTTACACTACTAACTCCCACATGTCTCTGGTTGCCAGAAATTACGGCAACCCATTATGAAATTAAGCCTAGCACTATATGAAGTTTACCTTCCTTCTTAGGGCTTAGCACTGAAAATCCTTATGAATTCCTCAGTGACTTCGAAGCAATTTGTGAGACCACTAAAATGAATGGATTCACTGAGGATGCCCTAAGGATGCGTCTTTTTCCTTTCTCCCTCAAGGAAAAAGTCAAACATTGGTTCTAATCCTTAACACCTAACTCTATTACTTCTTGGGCTCAATTGCAGCAAGAATTTCTTAAGAAGTATTTTCCTATAGGAATGACCAATGATATTAGGAGAGCCATCACTACCTTCTCCCAGTATGAGGGAGAAGATTTCCATGAAACTTGGGATAGGTTGCAAAGCTTACTTAGATCATGTCCACACCACGCTGTCCCGAAATGGCAGCTAGTGCAGTGTTGTTACGATGGCCTGACTGAGTCCAATAGAAAAATGGTGGATGCATCATGTGGGGGAACATTCATGTTAAAAAGTGAAGATGAAGCTTGGTCTATGTTTGACAACTTGAGTAACAATTCTCTTCAGCAAGTTTCTACCAGACAGTGGGCACCAGCACCTAAAGCACTCAAGAAGGAGATTTTGTATGAAGCAGGCCATTCCCCAAACATGGCCAACCAAGTGGTTGAAGCTATCTCCAAGAAGCTAGACCAAGTTCTGTTGACTGCTGGTTTTGCTCCTAATGCTGCTCACACACACACTGAATCATTATGTTCCAGTCCTATGCATCAGGTAAATAACTGCCCTGTTATTGGAAATTATACTGATATTGCAAATGAGCAGGTTAATGCAGCTTTCTCCAGACCGGGTAATGATCAGTACTTCAATACGTATAACCCCAGGTGGAGAAATCATCCAAATTTCTCATGGGAGAATTCAAATTCGGGCAACTCAGCCTCAGGGCCATACAATCAAGCTCAATCCAACAGGCAGCCTTACCAACCTCATTCCACTTACCGGCCTCCACAGCAGCACTACTAGTCTCCATCAGAGTCTAATTTTGAGGATCGGATTCTAAAAGCAGTGAATGAGCTGACCAGCGAGATAAAGCAGTCAATCAAATCTCAAGAGGAAAGAGTAAACTCACATACCCACTCCATTGCCAAGCTAGAAGCTCAAGTCGGGCAACTTGCCAATACCCTCAACAGGAGGGAAGAAGGAAAGCATCCAAGTCAGCCAGTGACCAACCCTAGGGGACTATACATGGTAGAAGAAAGCACGCCTCATCTGGAGCAAGTTCAAGCCGTCACCACATTGCGAAGCGGAAGACTGGTTGACAATCATGTGGAAGAAAAGAAGGATGAGCAAATTGCAGCCCCACAGAATTTGCATCAGGACAAGGGTAAACAAGTAAGCATCGAGGCATCTTCCTCATCTGCCCCCACTCCTGAGGTACCATATGAGCCTAAGGTCCCATTCCCAGAGCGGCTTAAGGCACCCTCCCACTTTGGGAAACAAGGAGAGAAGATACAAGACATGATGGAAACCTTCAAGCAGGTTCAAATCAACATCCCACTCCTTGATGCCATCAAGCAAATTTCAGCCTATGCAAAATTTCTCAAAGACTTGTGCACTCAAAAGAGGAAGAATCAGAAGCACATTCCCAAGAAGGTCATTCTTACCGAGCAAGTAAGTTCTCTGATTCAGCATAACACTACTCCAAAGTTTAAAGACCTCAGAGCGCCTACAATTTCGTGCGTCATCGGAAACAGTGAGATTGAGAGAGCTCTCCTCGACTTAGGAGCTGGTGTTAATTTGCTTACATACTCGGTATATCAGAAACTGGGCTTAGGGGAATTGAAACAGAGAAGTACTGTCTTGCAATTGGCTGACCGCTCGATCAAGAAACCCCGCTAGATTGTGGAAGATGTCATTATCAAGGTGGACAAGTTCTACTATCCAGTTGACTTTATAGTTCTGGACACAAACCGGTCCCAAATCCAGAGAAACAAATTCCTATCATCCTTGGGCGACCTTTCCTCACCACAGCCAATGCATGCATCAATTGCCGAACAGGAGTAATGAAGGTCTCCTTTGGAAATATGAAGATCAGATTGAACATCTTCAATGCCTTCCAGAATGCGCCTGATCAGAATGCATGTTACCTCTTGGATGACATTGGAGAAACTGTTGAAGACCCACTTCCTGATCCTCTATCTGAAGCCCCATCATGGAGAAACCCACCGGAGCCTATGCCTGTCACTTCAAGTACTCCACCACCTGATGACAACCCCATAGGGGACATATTTCATCCAGAGGTTGCTGAAGTGGATTTCATTGGGGTGAAATTTTTTTTGGTAAATTCCCTAGCTACCCCAGTTTTTGAGAACTCCCATGGAGACAAGAGGTTGATCATGAAACCAGTTCGGGACAAACACCCTGAACATCGTCATGGGGAGCATCAAGACCTATTAGCTGGGAGAAGCAATTTCGGGATGTTAAGAAGAATCCACTTCCTTGTGGAGTGCTACATGATCATAAAAAAGAAGGGATGGAAGAGCTTGATTGGACTTCTGAAGGATCGAGGTAAGATCCTTCGGGACTCGGACTTAGATTGAGAAATACCTCATAGGATCAAGCGCAGGCCCCGTGCGCTTGACTCTTCACTCCACCAGGGCATATGATCTCCATCCAGGTTTATTTTATCCATTGTTGTTTCATTCTTTGTTTATCTTTTTACAACAATGTGTGCACTTGATTGGTATTTGGTTAGAGTATCACTTTATTTTTAGGACATGTGTTTTTGCATTCAAGTTTGGGGGTATGATATGCCCACATCTGCTCATTCAGGTATTTCTGTACTCTTGATCTTATTCTTTAGTTCTATACATACATTGGGGACAATGTATGATTCAAGTTTGGGGGTATGGAAAAACAAAACACAGTCCATTTTTGTTGTTATGTCATTCTTAAGCATATGGTTACGCTTTGATTTTCGTTTAAATTTCATTGATAGGCTTAAAGTTATGAACACATGATCATATGACTTAGGGATTTTAAGTCTTGTTACTTACTTTTGGCAACATGAGATGCTTCTTGTTTCAATTTAAATCTATCTTGAGCACACTAGCACATGTCTGTGAGGTATGAATTTTGAGACCAATTATGTTTGTTTTCAATGTCTTGAATTCTATTGGGTGACATATTGGATGAATAACTTTGGCATGATATATATGTATAAAATAAAAGAAAAAAATAAAAAATAAAAATAAAAATTCAAGTTTGAATTTTTCACTGAGTAACCGGACCTCTTGCCTCATTAAGCAGTGAGTGTTCGCGTCAAAAAGTGAAATTTTTTGGTTGATTAATAAAATGGCTAGCTTAGTTTCGTAACCTTTTTGACTTGAGTTAGTAAGTCCTTAGGGGTGTCTTCACACCTAATGCCCTAAAGCCATTTGGTTTGGGAGACATTGACTTAACACTCGATACATGGGTCAACTAGAAAGCTTAAGGAAGCTAAGCATTGCAAAGCCTACAACAAAAAAATTAAAAAATAAATAAATAAATGTATGCCTTGGTTGTTTCATTTGATATGAAGTCCAATGAATTCTGAGATGGTGATTCATTCATATTGGAATTATTTTGAAGCCTCGCGACTATGTGTTAGTTCACTTTGCACTAATTGAAATTTGTGTATCTCAATCTGCCATTTGTAAGTGATTTGACTTGTAAATTATTTGGAATTTTGAAGATGGAGTTTATAATTTTAAGCTTGCTAATGAATGAGAACCATTATTTTTGTGATGCTTTATCCTTTTGAATGACATAATGATAATAATGTTTGTGGGTATCATTCCTGGAAAACCCTCATGAGACTTCACTCGTCCTTTAGGGAATGCCTAGGGGTTTAAAAGGCTTGTTGCATACGCTAAATGCAATCGTATATCCCACGAAAGATGGATTTATCTTTTTGTTTTTCAGTTTATTTTCTGTTTTGTATTGCTAAGGGACTAGCAATATGTAAGTTTGGGGGTGTGATAAGCGCCGAATGTTGCACATTCAAGCCCCTTAATTTACATATGTTAATTCCTTAGCATTGTTATTTGTTTGATTTTGTTTTGTTTTTGTGTTTCAAGTCTCATTTGACAAACCATTGGAAAATGGGCTTAAAAGATCAAAAAGCTGAGGATTCTGGACCTAGGATCGAGCGTAGCACTCCTGGGATTGAGCGCACCTGCGCTCGAGCGTCTGGGACCAAGGATCGAGCCCATACCTGCGCTCGCGTGCACACCAGCTAGGCTCGAGTGCACGGCGCTCGAGCACACCAAATCTTGGATCGAGAGCACTCGGGTGTGTACAGCACGACAGCAATCCTTTTCCAGCATGGACTTGGTTTTTAGTCTCCCAATTGGACTGGGAGACTGACCTCCGATTTTCTCAGGGTTTCTAGGGTTTTTAGGGTTCTCCTAATCCCTATAAATAGGGTTCTAAACATTGTAAACAGAAAGACCGCTTCCTAGAGCTAGAAATTAGAAATTTGTCTTTGGAGCTTAGAAGATCATGAGCGGCTAAACCCCTTCGTGGGGGTGTTGATGTAACCCTATCCAAGCACAATGGTTTGATTGTATTTAATTTCTAGAATTTCAATTTATGCTTGTTGATTGTATAACTATGAGAATTGCTACCTTTTGATTATGTTCTTAATTATTAAATGCAATTGTTCTTAAATTCCAAATTCAATATCTGTGAAATTCTTCTCTTGTCTTAGAAAGTATCTTACTTTTATTGAAATCAAATCATTCTTATTTTCTGTGATTATGAGGATGATGGTTATACAATGGGTTTAATTGACATACGATCAATAGGATTTGATAGGCCATGCCTAGGGAAGATGGATTGTACTACACCCTAGTTTAGTGTAATTTAGGTAGCCAATTCGTGCCAACCGAAGATGGGTTACACCTATTCATTGATTGTATGTATCCTCTTAAAGAATTTGATAATTTATACCTAGGGAAGACGGGTCGTACCGCATCTTAATGGTTAAGTGGACGATCCGTGTCAACCGAAGATAGATTATGCTTATTCTTTAATAAGGTAATTTCTTGTTTATTTATAACATGCATAGAATAAATTTCTGGGATTAATTATGGTTAGCCATTGCTGTGCAGATAGAGGTGAAGTCAATACCCTACACTCTCTTATTTTAAAGCTCTTTTATTTTCATGCACTTTAATTTTAAAGAAAATCAAATCAAATATCATTTTAATTAAGTTGATTTTAATCTTTCAAATTTTGATAATAAAACCCCTGCAGTCCTTGAGGTTGACACCCTCTCTATAGCCGTTTCCTACAAAGATTCGTCCTATTGCGAGTGGTTATTTTTATAATTAATATTTTTTGTCACAAAAATACCACATCAGTCAACATGTTATAAGCCAACAATTGAGGAATATATATCCAAGTTCCTCATTTGCTCAGATAATAAATCTCCAACTTAAAGCAGATACTCTTTTTCATTGAAATCGGATTGGAGTACTCTATTTCGTATATATACTTGTTAGTTAATTAGTCTATTTATGTAATTAAGACTTATAGTTTGCAATAAACAGCTGATCACTTAATTTTCTGGGTCTTTTGCTTTTCTAAGAGTCTTGTTGTTAATATGCTTTATTTGTCTTATTAACTTTTTCCTCATCCATTTTTATTCTCTCTTTACTTTTCTATTTTATCCTACTTTTCAAGATTGATTGAATGAACCCATACCCTTTTTTTTATTTATTTTTTAATCAAAGTATGCTAGAGTGTAAAACATATTCATAATCTCATTTACTAAAACGTTTAGCTTACATTTTCCTTGCTTTACTTTATTTTTACATTCCATTTTATTATTTTGCTAATCGTATTCTCCCTCTTTGCACTGGGTTGCTAAACATATTCCCGCACTTAATGATTGGTTGCTAGTCGTATTTGTAATACCCCGACTTTTTCAATTGTTTTAAAAAGAGTTTTAATCCCTTACTCAACGAGCTAATAGCCTTCTAAATCAGCCATAAACAGAAAACCCTAAGTCATGTCTGCATAACTCATAGCCCTCACACTTAGCCATGAAGCCTTTGAAGTGAAACCCAAACCTACCATTTTTTACTGTACGTATGCCCAGGGAACCGGACGTAAGCTCTTGTCTTTAGTAGAGGACGTACGCGTGGGGACCACCGGACGTACGCTCTTGTCTCTAGTACCGGACGTACGCATGGGGACCACACTAGACTTACTCTGCCAATAGTACGCCGTACTCTGCAAATAGTACAGGATGTACGCCAGGGTACCACACTGGACGTATGCTGCTTTTTGGAAAACCCTTGGATAATACCCAGAATGTACACTGAACCCTTTTACCCAATGTGTAATAATGCCAGACATCCGCTACTTTTCAGAGTAGTTGGTGAACGGCTCCAACTTTTCTCCCCTATAAATACCCATCTTCTATTCATTCCTAGAACCCATTCCT
>NC_081542.1:34602655-34609534 GCF_901000735.1 Corylus avellana
ACTTGTAAGAGTTGCCAATCGAATTGAGAAAATCAGCAGGATTTTCTGTGGGGTGGAGTTGGTGACAAGTTGAAGTTTCATCTAGTCCCTTTCTTCAATTTATACCCTTTACCTTCGGCCAACAAGAATTGGGAACCAATAGAAAGTTTCATGTAAACCTCTTCCTCTAAATCTCCATGAAGAAATACATTTTTCACATCAAGCAGCTGAAGTTGCTAGTCTAAATTCATTGCCAAATAAAGAATGACTCGAATAGAATTATGACTCTCTGTCTATTATGTTCATTCCAAAATGTGTACAAGATTAGCTACAGCCTTCAATCAGACATCTACGCTATAAAATATAGCGTAGATGACCCATTCTAACCCAAAAAGACTAAAAATAGAATCCCATAAGGCGCTAGCAACCTCACAACAGAGCAAAAGGTGATCCATTGTTTCTCCACTCTTCTTACACATACAACACCTATCTACCACTATGATACGACCCTTCCTTAGATTATCCGCAGTGAAAATCTTCCCAAACGTGACCGACCAAGCAAAGAATGCCTCTCAAGTGAACCTTATTCCACCAAATATTCTTCTTCTCGTTTTTATAAGTATTCAGCTAAATACTCCTCCAAGAGAAAGGAGCTATCATGGGGAGATAGGACATTTAACAACGATCTAACATCAAAAAACCCTTTCTTGGAGGGGGGGCCCAACAAAGCTTGTCTTCACCTCGAAATGTCTCAATCTGAAGGAGTACAATAGATTTTTTTTTTTTTTTTTTTTGATAAATAAGTGATTTATTAAAAAGTGCAGAAGGGCGCAACCCTAATACACAGGAAGTATACATAGACACACACCCCTTTAAAGATAACATGAACACAAGTCCACAAATTGACGCATGGTAGAAACTTGAGGAATGTTCAAGGCTCCCGCCCAAAGGAAAAACAATAGATTGAACAACAAAGAAAAGAGATCAACCTCCAGTCATGCGCCACTTGGATAAAATTAACATTCCATTGATGAGAGTCATTAGAAAACTCCAAGTGATCTACCACAAAAGCATAGAGATTTCGGTATATTGGAAGTGTACTTTCCTAAACTTAAAATGCTTTTGTGGTAGAAGACCAATTGTTGGATTGAAAAATCATAGCTAATCAGTGTCTGGCTCGAGGTTGTGGATGGACTTTTAAGTTGGGGTGGTTTGATTGGGTGCAGTCTAGCTAAGGAAGTATGAAGGTTAGTTCCATTGTGTTTAATGTGGTGTATTTGGCGTGAGAGAAATGCTCGGCTTTTTGAAGACGTAGAGATTTCGATGGTCGAATTGCGGAAGTCTTTGCTTAACATGTTACATGTATGGATAGAGGCTCATCATTGCTTGGAGATTCCTACTTTTGCAGATTTTATGAATTTATTTTCTTCTTCCTATTAGGGGTTCTCATGTATACTCCATGTGTACTAGGGTTGCGCCCCTCTACGCTTTATTAATGATATGAAATTACTTATAAAAAATTAAAATTAAAATTAAAAAATTAAAAAAAAATTAAAAAAAAAAAAAAAATGCATATGACCACACACATTGGGGTTTTCCACTTAATTTTTACTTTGAGCATATGGGTTTGCAGCTAAATGAAGAAAGTAGATATCTACGTTCATTTCCATCATAAAATTTTCAGTTTTGGTTAATGGTTGTCTATCAAGTTTCTTCAAAAGCTTGACAGAACTTAGATAAGGTGATTCACCATCTCTTTTACTTTTTACTGAGGTGACAAGAGTATAAGCAGGATAGTCTCAAAAACTAGAGAGGAGTCGACAGACTTTCTAGTTCGATTCAATTCAAAGAATTTAGGAGAGATATTAATATATCATATTCTTATTGTAGACAATACTATTATCTTTTGTCAAATGGAGGAAGAGGTCCTTATTAGATGTTTATCGTTTGTTTTAGAGCTTTTTCATGATTGAGAATTAAGCTAAGCAAAAGTGAGATGGTGTCAGTTGGTGATATTGATGATGTGAAACAATAAGCCTCACAATTGGACTGCATGGTTGGTTCTCTACCTATCACCTAGGGCTAGCAATATTTGACATGACAATTAAAGGGTTAGGGTTAAGTTTAAAAGGGTTCAGGGCAAAACGGATCAACCCAGTTAGACACAATTATAAATTGGCCAAATTCATGCCAACTCACTTAACTTGCTGATCAAATTGATTGTCATGAATCTTGAATATGTATAATTGATATAATTTATCTTATAAGATATGAAATTCTGTTAATTAAGTCAAATCAAGTATTTGTGTCAACCCAGCCCATTCATATTAAACAAGTTTAAACGGGGTGTGTTCATGTCAACCCAACACGATCTTTTTATTAAACTAGTTATGTGAGTTGTGTCGTGTCACCCGCTTAATGAAGCACATTGTGTCAAGTTGATAGGTTTGACACCATTAATTAAATGGGTCGGCCATATAATCATATACCCATGACTCGATACGTCACAAACCCAACCCATGAACCCGAAAAGCCACCCCTACTACTACCTACTTAGGTTGCCTATGGGTTGTTCCTGTAAATCTACGGCTGTTTGGGATTTAGTAGCAAGATTGGATAGGAGATTTGCAGGGTGGAAAGAATATTTACTCAAAGCAGGTTAGATAGAGTTGAAGAAAATTGCATGGTCTACACCTCCCACTAATTGTATCTCTCTATTTAATATTCTGGCCTCATTTGCAAAACAATTAGAGATGTTGGAATATGACTTTCTTTAGGGAGCCTTTGGGGATGAGTTCAAATATAATGTATCGAATTGAATTAGGTTGTACTCTTTTACAAGGGGATGCTTAATCCAGCTTTATAGGACAGGCGGTTATGAAGGTTTGTTGTTGAGAGGGGCTTGAATTGTAAAAGGTTGTTAGTGTTAAGTACAGTATCATGAGAAGGGGTGAAC
Source organism: Corylus avellana (assembly GCF_901000735.1). Taxonomy (NCBI): domain Eukaryota; kingdom Viridiplantae; phylum Streptophyta; class Magnoliopsida; order Fagales; family Betulaceae; genus Corylus; species Corylus avellana. Next base: position 34,605,591 of record NC_081542.1, read on the forward strand.
CACTTAGTAGGGAGTTCTCACAGGTGCAGAAAAGGGTTAGGAATGATTGGGTTAATTTCTTTCTTTCACCTCTTATGGTGGGAATGTAAGAAGGATTATTTTCTGGCATGACATATGCATGTGAGGAACATTCAAGTCTACTGTTTCCCCATTATACTCCATAGCTGCTGATAGCAAGCTACATAGAGTAGTCAACAAGAAGGCTGCAATGAAAATTGATATTTGTTAGAGCTGATCAAGATTGGGAACTAGAGTAGGTGGATAGCATTTTTGAGAAACTTTATGATATGTACATTGCTGGCAATGTGGGGGGAGGGGTGTTGATGTTTGTTGGAAACGTGTATTATAAGGGTTTGGTAGAAGAGAAAATGGGAGGTTCATTAAATAACATTCGGTAAACTGTTACACTTTCCAAGGTATCTTCCTTTGCTTCAAAAGCAGGTTTATAACAGATTCTTATGGCAGAGAATTGGGTGGAAAGGAGAAATTGGTTCTCAGTTGGTACTCATGTCTAAAAGAAGTGGCCTATCTGATTGCTAGGAAGTGCTGGTCTTTGGTTTTCGCTCCACTTAAGTTAGGCTGGGTAAATGCCTTGCTGGAAATGGAGGTTTGGGCAGGTCTAATTGTGCAAAAGCTTTTACAGAAATTGCCTTATGCCTAATGCAGAGTACTTGGAGGGATACAAGTTAGAGGTTTTTAAGGAGTGGAGCCTCTGGTGTGTAAGCTTAAGATGACTTTCTTGCTCACATTTTTTTTTTCTTCGATGTCTAGTGCTTTTCATTCCTCTTTTTCTAAAAACTTCAGACGTACTTAGGTTTTGCCCCTCTGGCACTAAAAGGAAACATATATATATATATATATATAATTAGAAAATATCTATAAATATGTGAGACTACAAGGGAATCCTAATGCCACGGTGGGAGGGGATTATTTACCATTCATTGACATGCTTGGTCATGATGTGGTGTCATGACACAGAAACTGGCATTTCTATTACCTCAAGAAAGCTAAGTACTTTGTGTGCATATTGCCACATAAGTTCTCCACTGCATCCTTTAGATCCAGAAGCTCACAACAAAGTTTTCTTATTCCCTGTAAAGATAAACATGTTTAGCTTATAGGAAAAGATGTTCATTATGTTACAACACAAAAATATTTGATATCATCACAACACCAACAACAATAATACAATTCTTGTGCCTTGAAACCCCTGGAATGAAACTTGTAGTGCAAATTGAGGAAAGAAAATGGACACCTAATTCAGATATTGGTATCCCTAACAAACTCTCAAATAGGGTGCTTGATTTCACATCGTCATCTAGACTTACCAATAAAGTGTATAAAATAGTCATTACATTCTAGAAGCACCAAACTAAAATGCGAGAAGTGCTACACTTACCAATTTTTTTCCCCAAAAGTTGGTTCACAAATGATATGTCATCATGGATGAGATCTATTATTTTGAAAAATGTGTCACTATCTCATGAGTTGTTGACACATCAGTTGGCAACCAAGTTTTGGGGAAAAAAAAGTTGGAAAGTGTAGCCTTTCTCCTAAAATGCACATACAATGACGATTATACAAAACCAGTACAGCACAATATCCAAAAAAAAAAAAAAAAATTACATAAACACTTCTTGAGCCCAAAAACTACACCTCTTCCAATAATTTTTATGTTTTTATTTTTTTATTTTTGATAAGTAGCTCTTCCAATAATTATACTGGAAGAAAAAAGCGAAAAGGCCAGTTTATTTTATACGAAAAACAAAAATCCTTAAGCATTACTGTCGAACATTGCCATACCGCTTACAATTAAATTAACAGGGTGGCTGTCAATGCATTTGAAGAAAGCCCGTGAGAAAAATATACATGCTTTCTGGACAACTTGCATAAAGACATAGAAGACCCAGATGAGAGACAGCAATTTTAGATCCAAAAGGATGCAAAGCAAGAATAAAGGTTGAAAATTAATAACTTTCAAACAGATGAAAATGACAAGTATAAGGAGAAACAGGAACTTTCCATCAAATACAATAGAATGACCAATCGCTGGAGTGTTAATCAATACTGAAAAGCCTAAAAAAGTCCAACCCATTCAATTCATGCAAAATAGTGACTTGAAATAGAATATAACTAGACAGTAAAAACTGAATTTTCCCACAAATGGACTTGAAAATATGAAATAATGAAACCCACATCAAAACGAAGAACTTTGTTCAAGCACACACACAAAGAAACAGTTTAATTCAATGATTAGCTAGGAAATGGGTAATTCTAAGATGTCGTTGATTTTAGTAAACATGGGGGCTTGAGGTGAGGGAAGTTCAAAAAACCTTTTCAGTATGAGATTGGTAGAGAGAGTCGACTCTCGACTGTGGGATGATTCTTTCGATTGATGGGAAGTCGTCTTCTTCTTCACTGCTCTCCATTTTTACAGAGTCTAACCTCTGCTTCTTCTTCCTCCTTATCTTCTTCTTCTACGCCTTCTCGCTTTCTTCAATCCTCAGTCACTGGCTCCCTGGTCTGAAAACTTAGAGAGAGAGAGAGAGAGAAAAGGGAAGCATGTATTTTAATTTTAAAGTAGCTTGCAAGTTTTGTTGGGACTTGTGCTGCGATTACCCTTCAACCTTTGATTTACGGTCGACGGTCGTGATCCTGTGTAAGTAAGGTCTGCTCGAGGTGTTGGGTAGTCCAATTATAAAAGAAGCCAATACTACAGCATGATGGCCCCTACTACAATCTTTTTGGGTTTTTTTTTTTTTTTTTTTTTTTTTAGATAAAACAAGAGAACAAGTAACAACAACAAAGGATTGGACAATCCAACAATAAGCCCCAAAACGATTCCATCAGAATGAGTAAACAGAAAAAAAGAGGCAATGCATCAAATAAATGACGCGGGCCTATGCTTTCTTGGTACGAAGACCAAGAAAATTGACCACCAATTAAGATGGTTTGTACAGATGCACCATAAATGATGCACCCAAGAGAACCGTTGCAACACACCGGAAGGATAGTCACAACAAAAACAAAAACACTGATGGAGAATGATTCAAAGCCTATCAGTACAGAGACACAACAAAAAACAAAACTCAGACCAAACTAGACACAAGTTGCATCGAACGATGGAGGTGCACCAGAGGTGGAGACGGAGGTCGATAAGGCGGAGCACTGGAGGTGCAGCACCTGAGAGGGTGGCGCGTGAACTGCATGCGCCTGCGAGTGAGATTCACTCGCTGGCGCGTGTTAGTCACGCTCCGGCGCGTGGACGTCGTATGAGGGCGGTTCTGGTGGCAGACAGAAGCGGCGACACCCAGGAACACGGTGGAGGGGCGCGTGTATGGCGATGACTTCCTGAAAAGGATAGATCTGATTTTGAAAAAATCAAACCCAAAATTTCCAAGAAGGGAGCCGATTCGTCGCTGGGAGCCGCCGATGATGCCGATGAACGGTGGATTTACAGTGGAGGAGTAAGCGATGCGATTATTGAAAGAAGAAAAAACAACTAAAGTGTAAGATTATGCCATAAAAAAATTAAAAAAAAAAAAACAAAAAACAAAAACAAAAAAAAACAAAAACAAAAACAAAAATTGGTCAGGGTACATTGGGTAGAATAAAAAATAAAATAAAAATGTACACAACTTTAAAGGGGTAAACTGTAATTTTTCGTATATATAAATTTTTTTATTTTTTCTAAAAAAAAAACTATCCATTTGGCATTGAAAGTTGGAAGAGTGTCTGAAATGCTAGTAACCTTTTAGGAGAAAGTCTATGTATCTCCTCAAACTACCATCCAATTGACAATGTTCCTTCCCCTAAAACTTTCAATTATGACAATATTTCCCCTCAACGACGAAACTACCATCAGTAAAATAAAAACAAAAAATACTAAAACTTCTAAAAAGACCCTAAAACTTAAAAAAAATAATAATAATAATAAAATAAAA
>NC_081542.1:34609634-34614780 GCF_901000735.1 Corylus avellana
ATATATATATAGAGCAATCTGAAAAAGATGTATAGAGAGAAGGGGTGAGTTCGACAAATCAGTAAGTAGCCACAAAACCAAGATACTATAAAACATGCTATACAGATTTCTATGTCAGAATCTCAGTTATGCACAATAACAATTTAGGCAGAATAACATAATTAACAAAATAAGCATGATAGTTGCAAAATGAGTAAATGACAATTAATACAAGAATCGCAAGTAAGTTATGAGATATGCAAACACTTCATTTTGCTTTTCTTTTAAAATTATTGTTTTACCCTTTGACCCGACGCCACAATTTTACCGTGAACAGCGCACGTTGGCGTGTCCCGAAGAACCTATATGCTCATCCTGTCGTCACAGGGGAGAGCTACCAGGTTGGGAACTTCCCTAGGTGAAGGCCACCTGGCCGGTAGCACACACCTTCTCGTAACCGTCCTTCGGTGTGCTTGCCATGCTACCCTATATGGTACCGATCGTCACTATAATCGTGTCTCGGGTTAAACATTTTTAATCATGAATGCACATATAACATTTCATATGATCTGTAAACTCATCTGTAACTGTATACTGTGCCATGAATGCACATATAACATTTCATATGATCTGTAAACTCATCTGTAACTGTATACTGTGCAATGAATGCACATATAACATTTTATATGATCTGTAAACTCATCCGTGCCATGAACTTTGAGAACTCTTTTCATTCATAATTGCAGTCATGTATAAATCATGAAATATGGTAACTGTATCAAAATTCTTAAACAATGACATATGAATAAATAAAACTTGTCATTAAAATATGGAAGGAAGTGCAATTGAAAATCATATAAGTGGATTCTTTATAAAATCCCCAACATTTTTCAAAAGATTTATAATAAAAATTTGTTGGGGTTTTTGGTGTTGTGTCCCCTTACCTGGCATTGCATGCCCTTATTTTGAATCCGCATCCGACTCACAATTCCTTGGAGAGTTCTCAAATTTTTTATTTCTTCATCCTCTTCTCTTTTTTTTTTTCTTCTCTCTTCTCTCTTTTCTTTCTTTTCTTCTCTTTTCCCTTCTCTCTTTCTTTTCTCCTCTCCTCTACTTTCTTTTCTTCCTCTTTCTTTCTTCTCTTCTTCCGGTTCTCTCCCTCATCTCATGCTCACTTGAGCTGTGAGCAATTGAGAGGGTTTGCTCTCCTTAAATACCCACCGTATGTGGGACATTTTCCCTTGAGAGCTTGCCACATGTTTGTCCCACATGCATCCAATTCCTTCTTAACCACAAGACAAGTGTCCACCAAGTGTCCACCAAGAAAGCCATAGAAGCACATGTTACTTTTAAGTGTCAGCCAAGGAAACGATACAGACATGCTGTATAACACCTGTAGCTATAGGTGTCAACAAAGTAACTAAAGTTGGTCTCCATGCAACTTATCATGTAAGGCATGTGTCATCTTGAGCTTTGATGACTTGTCAAACAAACTCCTCAAGCGTTTACATTAAAACTGATCATAAAAAAATCTACAATTAATCCTCAATAAACCTAAACCTTTTGGCTAACATATACCAAAAAATCGTGGCTTACAGACATCATTAACCCATCCAATTAATTTCCCAAATCGCAGGTACTTCAACTATTCTGCAGCTTGACCTATTAAACTTGGAAAAATCATAACTCTTTCAATTTAACTCCAAATGACACAAACTTTGGCTTGAAATTTTCCTCATTCAAAGATGCACAACATATCCAAAAATCATAGTAACCCATAACTGTTTGGTACCTCAAAACGCACTCGAAATCCTGTGCCTCTGTTTGACTGAAATTCCTGTTTTGACACTTGAATTTTCTAAAAATCATAACTACTTCTACAAGTGTCCAAAAATCATGAAACTACTTTTAAAATCTTCATTTCTCATCATTCTATAAGGTATTAAAACAGTTTTATTTAAGGTCACTCATAGAATTTTCGGAGTCCAAAACAATGTGACTTTTCTTTCAATAACCCACTAAAATTATAACTAGCAATTTTCCATCATCTTTCACATTAAGTCTATTCACCTAACTCCATATAAATCTTAATAAAATTGCAAATCCTTCTTATCCTTGATATTAAAATCACCTTTATTCTAGGTATAAATTTCGGGGTATTACAGTGAAGATGATGTTTGTTCTATTAAGCCTGCTGATGAATGAGAACAATGATGATCATAATATTGCATTCTTGGGGATAACATGGTTGAAAAATGTTTGTGGGTATTATTCTTGGAAAACCCTCACGAGACTTCACTTGTCCTCTAGGGAACTCTTAGGGGTTTAAAAGGCTTGTTGCATACGCTAAATGCAATCGTACATCCCACGAAAGATGAATTTATCTTTTTGTATTTCAGTTTATCTTTTTGTTTTTCAGTTTATTTTCTGTTTTATATTGCTAAGGGACTAACAATATGTAAGTTGGGTGGTGTGATAAGCGCCAAATGTTGCACATTCAAACCCCTTAATTTACATATGTTAATTCCTTAGCATTGTTATTTGTTTGATTTTTGTTTTGTTTTTGTGTTTCAGGTTTTATTTGGCAAACCATTGGAAATTGGGCTTAAAAGGGCAAAAGCAGGAGCATTCTGGATTTGGGATCGAGCGTAGCTGTTCTTAAGATCGAGCGCGCCTGCGTTCGAGCGTCTGCAACCCAGGATCAAGCGCACGCCTACGCTCACACACACATTAGCTAAGCTCGAGCGCACACCCTTCGGATTGAGCGTACATGGGTGTACAGTGCATGGCAAGAATCCTTTTCTAGCTTGGACTTGGTTTTCAGTCTCCCAATTGGACTGGGAGACTAACCTCCGATTTTCCCAAGGTTTCTACGGTTTTTAGGGTTTTCCTAATCCCTATAACTAGGGCTCAAAACATTGTAAACAGACACCATTTTCTAGGGTTAAAAATCAGTAAATTGTCTTTGGAGCTTAGAAGATCATGAGCGGCCAAACCAATTGTAGGGTATTGATGTAACCCTTTCCAAGCACAATGGTTTAATTGTATTTAATTTCTAGTTTTTCAATTTATGTGTGTTGATTGTATAACTTTCTAGTTAACCATTGATGTGCGGATAGTGGTGAAGTCAATACCCTACTCTCTCTCTCTCTCTCTCTCTCACATATATTTACTCTCTTTATTTCCGATATTTCATGCACTTTGAATTTACACACGCAAATCATTCTCTTTTGAATTAAGTTAATTTTAATCTTTCAAATTTTGATAATAAAACCCCTACGGTCCTTGAAGATCGACACCCTCAATATAGCCCTATCCTACGGGATTCGTACTATTGCGAATAGTACTTTTATAATTGATATTTTTGGTCACAAAATACCACATCACATTTCCCGTAGGAACACATGTCTCCCGAGGCACTCTCAGACCTTTGGCAACTTCAGTGGGATAGAACTCCCACTGACCGTAGCAAGAAGTATTTACTCTTCCACAAATGGTTGCTGGAATACTTGCTGTCCATGTGATAAACTTTCCCCGCCAAGACTGGAAGTTGTATAGGCCTTCACACTTTGGGTTCTTCTGCAGCCGGTATACCCATAGAAACTCTCGTGCAGAGAGAAACTGCCTTGGTCCGAGAGCCATGGGCCAGAGCATGAGGCAGGCATAGAGCAACCTCCATGAGTTGGGCACAATCTGATGCGGAGCCAAGTTCACATTGCTCAGCAGCTCTCGTACTACCCATGGGAAGGGCAATCGGAAACCAGCACGAAACATGATCTCGTACAGGCAGACTTTGTGCACATCAGCACATACTATGGCACCCATTTTTTCGTCGTCGAACCGAAGCTTCACCGACGAGGGAATAAAACATTCTTCCCGGATTCTGGCTTCATCAGCCTTGGATAATTCTGGTCGCTAGCACGCTGGGTAAGTATTACTGCCGAGACCATCTGAGCCCGATCCCTCATCACCAGACATGGTTTTGGAAACAAAGAAAAAGAAAAAGGGAAAGAAGAAAATCTTCAGAGAACGAGAGAAATTTAGAAGCAGATGCTCTCACTAGAAAAGAAATCAAGTGAAGAAAAAAGAGAAGAAACCACCTTTTATAATGGTTCGTCTCATAAACATGCGCAATAAATGCGCCGAAAGGGGCGCGCCTCTGCAGTCGACACGTGGAGGTACTCGAGTACCTAACTTAATGAGTTGACGGGGTCTCGGGAATACCAACTGACATCACCTCAAATTTTGAAATTCAAATTTCAAAAATTTTCAAAAAAATTTCCCGCTTCAATTGTCCGAGACGGGACTCGGAAGATCATCAGTCGTCTTGGATATTCTCATGACGAGACAAGACTCAGAAGATCATTAGTTGCCTCAGACATTTTTATGCAGAGATGTTGCCTCAGACATTTTTATGTAGAGATGAGTCTCGAAAGATTGACCCATTCCTTCAAACATGAAATTTCCATAGTTGTGCAAACATGGAAATTGAGGGGTAACTGTAGGGTCATAAATCAGCCCATTAAATGCCCGACAATCCTCGGGCACAGTCTAAGCATGGAAAGAACCAAGCCTAGTAAGGTTCTGGGTAACCAGGCCCGAAACCCTGACTTCCGAGACCTACAGATCCGAGACCTATAGATCTGAGACCCATGACATCCGAGACCCTTTAAGCCGAGACCGTTAAGTCCGAGACTAAGGGCCCGTTTGGGAGTGCGATTTCAATAAGTGCGATTTTAAAAATTGCGTTTTTAAAATCACTACTTTTTAAAATCGCACAGGCGTTTGGTAAAACATACTAAAAAGTACTTTTTTTTATCAATTGAGTGTTTGGATAACATTAGCATATAATTGGGGTTTCATGACCAAATTACCAATAAGGATGAACAAAGACAGAGAGGATGAAGAAAAAAAAAAAAAAAGAGAAAAGAAGGGTTTTAATATATTTTAGGTGGGTATTCTTGGTATTTTTTTCATTCCCGTTCTAAAAAAGGTAACTATTGCGCCAAATATCTTTTTAATAGAAATCGTGATTTTGTTTTAAATTCACACTTTTTCAAATAAGCACCCTCTAATCAGCTTATGAAAATCGCATATTTTTTTGCGATTTTAAAATTTGCGTTTTTAAAATCGCAATCCCAAACACCATAAAATTGCGATTTGGTTT
>NC_081542.1:34614880-34648350 GCF_901000735.1 Corylus avellana
GATGAGTTACAGATCATATGAAATGTTATATGTGCATTCATAGCACAGTATACAGTTACAGATGAGTTTACAAATCATATGAAATGTTATATATGCATTCATGATTAAAAATGTTTAACCCGAGACACGATTATAGTGACGATCGGTACCATATAGGGTAGCATGGCAAGCACACGAAGGACGGTTACGAGAAGGTGTGTGCTACCGGCCAGGTGGCCTTCACCTAGGGAAGTTCCCAACCTGGTAGCTCTCCCCTGTGACGACAAGATGAGCATATAGGTCCTTCGAGACACGCCAACGTGCGCTGCTCACGGTAAAATTGTGGCGTCGAGTCAAAGGGTAAAACAATAATTTTAAAAGAAAAGCAAAATGAAGTGTTTGCATATCTCATAACTTACTTGCGATTCTTGTATTAATTGTCAATTACTCATTTTGCAACTATCATGCTTATTTTGTTAATTATGTTATTCTACCTAAATTGTTATTGTGCATAACTGAGATTCTGACATAGAAATCTATATAGCATGTTTTATAGCATCTTGGTTTTGTGGCTACTTACTGAGTTGTCGAACTCACCCCTTCTCCCTATACATCTTTTTCAGATTGCTCTATATGTATATCGTAATAATTGAAGACATGGGTACCAGTGGGCCTCTTAGTTGTTAAAGATCCTATCGCTACTTTATGGACTAGCAGGAGCAGTAGCAGTAGAAGTGTCTGGGACTCCATTCTATAGACTAGACGGCTTGGGCTAAGCATAGACGGTGTAATTTTATTGTTTATGAGATTATTGAATACTAGCACATTATGTGTTTGTGATTTTATAAACGAAAAATTATAGTACTCTGGTGACGTTATGATCTTATATTAGGAGAATTTTTTATTTTTATTTTGTTTAAATATGAATATGTTACAATTGCTCCCAATCGCTCTACCTCTAGAACTTGGGGCGTTACAGGTGGTATCAGAGCAAAGAGGTTTAGTTGATTGGGAGACATCAGGATATTAAGTGTGGATTAATGACCTATTAGGTGATGATCCCCGTTGAAGCATTAGGTTTTAATCAAAAGAGTAAGGACAAGAAGTGATTTTTGGGAATTAGGACTTACACTATTATGCACCCAAGGACAGGTTGACTGGTGCGTCACCAAAGTTGATGCTTTACAATGGTACTAATTTGTTTAATGCTTTGTAGGCATTGATTAAAGAGGAGAACAAGACTCAAGTTTTCATAATGACTAGGATAATAATGGAGGAAGGTTGGTAAGTTTCGACCCCAATAGTCATGTTTTCCTTCTGTAAATAGCTTATTTGATATCAACGGTTCTCAATATGTTATCAAAGTGGCGCAACAAGAAGTAAAGTAAGTATCGACCTCTAGAAAATGATTTCTTTTAAACTGGTATTTAAGGACTAAGGTATAAATGATGTAGAATTGAAGTACTTGCATGAGTTACATACCTAAGATTAATGTCGTTGACAGATAATGATAAATATAAGATTTTGAGGTTCTAACCAGGAATTGATTTAGAATATTCTATAACTTGAGGACTAAATTGTTAAAAGTGTGGAGCTTGTTAACACTACAATAAATCTTGTGATAAGTGGGATTTATGATTCTTACAAGGAGATATGCATTTTGTACTGCTATGGTTTAAATTGTTTTAATAGGATGTATCTTAAATTCAAGGGATGAGAAATTCGTAGTAATGATATATTGAGGACTTTGAAGAGAATGCTAAGATTGGTTAAGATTAAAATTATTAGAATTATATCAATAATGGTCATAGGAGTGACAGGATGATTATTTGACCATCATGTGTGTTGAGATACACGGACCCTGATATCTAGACTATGTACATCTGATATTTTGTGGTTGGTGTTTAATGAAAGGATTTGAGGTTTTGAATGAGACTAGGAATTTCTCGTATAAATCGGGTTTATAAGTTTGCATGATACTATAATCTTCACTATAAGGGTAAGATGGATTTATGATGTATATGTTTGGTAAAATTGGATAAGTAATTCATCTAGATATATGGGAGTCATAATTTTTGAAACATTGTGGTATTTTAACATCAGAATTGAAGATGTATTATATTTTGAGATATCTTATTGAGTCTTAGGGATGTGATTTGTTAAAGGATTCAACATTGACATGATTTCCATGGACTAGTATGGGTTGCTAATTCTCATTTTTGGAGTCGGTTGACCTTAAAGTGGCTATCCTTGATTTTGATTATGGAGTAAAGGTACTAAAGTTAATTGATGGTTCATCTTTAAACGGTGTTTGAGGAATATATTACTTTAGGTAAAGTTGGATTCATAAGGATTAAAGGATTATTGTTATGGTGGATTTAAGGATGATTTTCTCGAAGGAAATTACATCATAATTGTATTGCAGTGCTTTGAAGCTGTTTTCGCATAGGTATGATCCATGTTATGGTTTAAGGTAAATAGTAAGAAAGATTACTATTGGTCAGCAATGGAAGTTTCAATTTAAGTGACAAATCAGTAGATGTTTGAATCAATCATTTATCAAAGGTCAATTTAAGTTTTAGAGAAAAGGATGGCCAAAAATAAATTCATAATATGATATGGAGATTGTCTTTCTTAAAGTTATAGGGAATATTTGGTAAGTGTCAGTCGAGGTATGATCATAGTTTAATAGTTTGATTAATACCCTGGCAATAGGGTAGGAAGCTCATTATCGTATCTGGGAATCAAATTTCTTGGGTAATTCTGTGACAATTGAAATTAGAAGAGGTAATTTAGTGGCTGATCGACTTTTGATATTTTTGTTATGGATGATTCTTTTGATTTATGGTTAAGGAATATATGGGGTTGAATGGTTGAAGGTTGGGTTTTTGATTTTCTTGTATGGGAATATTGGTATAAGCACTGCAATTGCAAAGTATAAATGTTAGAAGCATCCTATTGAATTCAATTTCAGATGAGGAGTTGTTAACGATTGTACTTGGGTATAAGAGTAACAAGATTTGATAAGATTAAATGGGTTATTGATTCTTGTTGAGCCTCATATGAAAGTATAGATACATGATGGCATCTTCAACATTAGGTAATATATGTGGCAAAACTTTGAGGTTGAAGTTTTATATATGTATGACAATACTACTGTTTGAGATAAAAGAGATTATTGATCGCATATACAATGGAATTTTAGCTTTAGTGTTTAATGAAATTGAGTATGACTAAATACTTGAGATTTTACCAACTCTTTTGAGACCAATTCAAGTTTAGATGGTCATTAGAGAATACTTATGTTTGGTCAAAAGATTGTAATTGGATGAGTGATGATAGTAAATGGGCATTGAAGGTTTTGAAGTATGTGATAGTACCTTGGAAATATGGTCGGAGTTATTATTGGTATCAAAAAGTTTTCTAAATTCTTGTGATGAGGGATAAATTTTTTTAAACATCTAGAGTTTTTGGATCAAGAGAAATTATGGGATTATGATTATTGATGTAAAAAGTGTTGAAGTTTTTGACTAATGTGCTTAATTGAAGTATAGCAACATAGTCAATGGCTTTTGAGAATGTCAAGTTCCAAAATACTTAAATTTTGTGATCTAGCGTATTGATAACGGAATAAGAATATTAATGGGATGAAGAGTTCCAACTGGATACAAGGTTCATTTACCAATATTGAGATTATAAGACCAATTATGTGTTGACGACACCCAAAGGATTAAGAACACTTAAAGGACACTCTTGCGCTAAGTTTAAGGTTTGGAATAGTGCTTGATATACTATTGAGTTATTGACGAGATTATTGATTTTGTTCTACTTCTGTATTTCTAGATAGTTTATGGAATGATGGGATTTTTGTACAAATCATCCCGTGCGTGATTAAGGAAATAAGGTGTGTCAATGATTATGGACTGCATGTTGAAAGCCTTGTGGATTTTACTGTGTGTACTTGTCGACTAGACTAACCATTGTAATTAGAATTGTTGAGACTATGTTTACTTGCAAAATCAACAGTGAATTTTGGAAGGAAAGATGGTCACATGGTATTTAGCCACCTTGAATTTTTGTGGAAAGGTTGCTTCATTTAGGTCATTGATTTTAGTTTTATTATATGGTTCTTTACTGTCTACCACATCTAAGTCGTCAGTTAGAGTTTGATGTTTGTCATAATTAAGGTAGCTAATGCTCTTAAGGGTGAGTGAGTTGCTTTCTGGGCTATAACAAACAGTTTGTTATAAAGATAAGTATGAGGTAATTTGGAATGAGGTTAACAATTTTGAATGACTCATGGCTGGTTGGATTTTAAGGAATAACTACCTTGCAATAGGAAGAACTTCAGAAGTACAATTAGTTGGGTCAAAGTACATACTGAAAGTTAATAAGGTAGGTTGTTGTAAGAGTAAATTAGTGGAATTGATGATATAGAATTAAGGCGATATGTGCATGTCTTTTTACGTATAACGTTATTTGATTTTGGAATGGGTATCAAGTTTGAACATTCTTTTGTATAGGAGCTATGCTTTACTCACAACACTTGACCTTAGTTAAATGGTGGATGTAGATGGTAAAATGTGCCAAACGAATACTAGAACTATATCCTGAAAGCTCAATGCTGATAACATTGTACTTTAAGGAAGGAAATTCCAAGTAAGTTTTGCTAATAGCAAATTCCGAGGACGGAATTTTTATAAGGGGGGAAGGATGTAATACCCCGAAATTTATACCTAGAATAAAGGTGATTTTAATATCAAGGATAAGAAGGATTTGCAATTTTATTAAGATTTATATGGAGTTAGGTGAATAGACTTAATGTGAAAGATGATGGAAAATTGCTAGTTATAATTTTAGTAGGTTATTGAAAGAAAAGTCACATTGTTTTGGACTCCGAAAATTCAATGAGTGACTTTAAATAAAATTGTTTTAAGATCTTATAGAATGATGAGAAAAGAAGATTTTAAAAGTGGTTTCATGATTTTTGGATGCTTGTAGAAGGAGTTATGATTTTTAGAAGATGCAAGTGTCAAAACAGGAATTTCAGTCAAACAGAGGCACCGAATTTCGTGGGTTTTGAGGTACCAAACAGTTATGGGTTACTATGATTTTTGGATATGTTGTGCATCTTTGAATGAGGAAAATTTCAAGCCAAAGTTTGTGTCATTTGGAGTTAAATTGAAAGAGTTATGATTTTTCCAAGTTTAATAGGTCAAGCTGCAGAATAGTTGAAGTACCTGCGATTTGGGAAATTAATTGGATGGGTTAATGATGTCTGTAAGCCACGATTTTTTGGTATATGTTAGCCAAAAGGTTTAGGTTTATTGAGGATTAATTGTAGATTTTTTTATGATCAGTTTTAATGTAAACGCTTGAGGAGTTTGTTTGACAAGTCATCAAAGCTCAAGATGACACATGCCTTACATGATAAGTTGCATGGAGACCAACTTTAGTTACTTTGTTGACACCTATAGCTACAGGTGTTATACAGCATGTCTGTATCGTTTCCTTGGCTGACACTTAAAAGTAACATGTGCTTCTATGGCTTTCTTGGTGGACACTTGGTGGACACTTGTCTTGTGGTTAAGAAGGAATTGGATGCATGTGGGACAAACATGTGGCAAGCTCTCAAGGGAAAATGTCCCACATACGGTGGGTATTTAAGGAGAGCAAACCCTCTCAATTGCTCACAGCTCAAGTGAGCATGAGATGAGGGAGAGAACCGGAAGAAGAGAAGAAAGAAAGAGGAAGAAAAGAAAGTAGAGGAGAGGAGAAAAGAAAGAGAGAAGGGAAAAGAGAAGAAAAGAAAGAAAAGAGAGAAGAGAGAAGAAAAAAAAAAAGAGAAGAGGATGAAGAAATAAAAAATTTGAGAACTCTCCAAGGAATTGTGAGTCGGATGCGGATTCAAAATAAGGGCATGCAATGCCAGGTAAGGGGACACAACACCAAAAACCCCAACAAATTTTTATTATAAATCTTTTGAAAAATGTTGGGGATTTTATAAAGAATCCACTTATATGATTTTCAATTGCACTTCCTTCCATATTTTAATGACAAGTTTTATTTATTCATATGTCATTGTTTAAGAATTTTGATACAGTTACCATATTTCATGATTTATACATGACTGCAATTATGAATGAAAAGAGTTCTCAAAGTTCATGGCACGGATGAGTTTACAGATCATATGAAATGTTATATGTGCATTCATGGCATAGTATACAGTTACAGATGAGTTTACAGATCATATGTTATATGTGCATTCATGGCACAGTATACAGTTACAGATGAGTTTACAAATCATATGAAATGTTATATGTGCATTCATGATTAAAAATGTTTAACCCGAGACACGATTATAGTGACGATCGGTACCATATAGGGTAGCATGGCAAGCACACCGAATGACGGTTACGAGAAGGTGTGTGCTACCGGCCAGGTGGCCTTCACCTAGGGAAGTTCCCAACCTGGTAGCTCTCCCCTGTGACGACAGGATGAGCATATAGGTCTTTCGGGACACGCCAACGTGCGCTGCTCACGGTAAAATTGTGGCGTCGGGTCAAAGGGTTTGCATATGAAGTGTTTGCATATCTCATAACTTACTTGCGATTCTTGTATTAATTGTCAATTACTCATTTTGCAACTATCATGCTTATTTTGTTAATTATGTTATTCTACCTAAATTGTTATTGTGCATAACTGAGATTCTGACATAGAAATCTATATAGCATGTTTTATAGCATCTTGGTTTTGTGGCTACTTACTGAGTTGTCGAACTCACCCCTTCTCCCTATACATCTTTTTCAGATTGCTCTATATGTATATCGTAATAATTGAAGACATGGGTACCAGTGGGCCTCTTAGTTGTTAAAGATCCTATCGCTGCTTTATGGACTAGCAGGAGCAGTAGCAGTAGAAGTGTCTGGGACTCCATTCTATAGACTAGACGGCTTGGGCTAAGCATAGACGGTGTAATTTTATTGTTTATGAGATTATTGAATACTAGCACATTATGTGTTTGTGATTTTATAAACGAAAAATTATAGTACTCTGGTGACGTTATGATCTTATATTAGGAGAATTTTTTATTTTTATTTTGTTTAAATATGAATATGTTACAATTGCTCCCAATCGCTCTACCTCTAGAACTTGGGGCGTTACATTCACAATTTCAGGAAATTACAAATCAGCTCCAGACATGGCATTTATGAGATATTAAAAGATTCAACTAGTGTATGTGAATTCAACACATAGTCATGGGATTTCAAAACTAATCTCAATCATGTATGGATCAACACTCGAAATTCATTAGACTCCCCATCGGATAAAACAACCAAGGTAAAAATTTATTTATTTATTTATTATTATTTTTTTTACAGCACTTAGCTCCCTTAAGCTTTCTGATTGACCCATGTATCGAGCGTTAGGCCAATGACTCCCAAACTAGACGGTTTTAGGGCATTAGGTGTAAAGACACCCCTAAGGACTTACTAACTCGGGTCAAAAAGGCTAGAAGCTAAGCTAGTTTTTATCAATCAAACCAAACTTCTCACTGTTTGACTCGAACACTCACTGCTTAATGAGGCAAGATGTCCGGTTGGTGGAAAGCTCAAAATGATCAATTTTTTTTTTTTTTTTGAGAATTTATGCCGAGGTTATTTTGCCAATAAGTTATCCAACTACATTTTAAACATTGATGCCAAACTCTACTGATTTTAGATTTCATGTCCCACAGACTACATGCTAGTGTGCTTGTGAGAATCAAATTGAAACAAGTAATATCTCATGCTGCCAATGAAAGTAACACAATTTGAATTCCTTAATCAAGTGATCATGTGTTTATCATATTAAGTCCATCAATGAATTTCAAACCACAACAGGAAAATTAATTGCGTGCTCAGAAATAACATGTATGCCCACACCCCCAACTTAAAATACACAGTGTCCTTAGTGTGTGGATAGAGACAATAAAGCAATGCAAAGGAGAGGAGTACCTAACCTGTTACTGCGGTGCGGAAGAAGATGCCCCCGAATCAGGTGGTAGTCGTGATAAAATGGAGCACAACAGTGCTTGCTGTGCCTCGAATCTTTCATCTGCTAGGTGCTTGTCCTCCGCCCTCTGGGTAGCAAGCTCAAATCGGAGCTCCGTCAGCTCTTTATGAAGGGACTGGTAGTGTGACAAGCTCATAGTGACGGTCTCCGCTGCTCCCTCTCTCACTACTGGCTCAACTGCAGGTGGATCATTGTGCATAGGTCCATCAGCATCCTTGACTACCTCAGCTGCTGCGGGCACCCGACGTTGTCTCGGCATGTGGGAACAACTCTGGTTCCACTGGATCAAGCCATACTGAGGGTGAGCAGAAATAGGCCCATCCTCGGGTGTACCCTCATTGCCTCGTGTCTGAAGGAGATGGGTGATGAGAAAAGGGAAGGGAAGTCCCCATGATGATGACCCTTGAGTGCAGCACACAATTGCCCCATCCCAAAACTTGTGCATTTGGTCCCAAATGAGTTGAGGAATGGAAATCCAAAAACCTCTCTGAAAAGCATACAAGGCTGCGAGGAAAGGACCACGCCGCTGAGTTTTGTGTCCAAATGGACATACATTTCGTTGCAAAATGAAGTCCATGAACCAGAGTTGGGAAGGCAACAAAACCTTGCTCGTGCAATTGCGGAGATCATCGGTGTAACGGCCATGGCAGATGTCATCCACAATGTGCTGAAGTGTAAGCTTGGAAGGTCAGAGTACCGAGGGGTGCCATCCCGGGCCAAAATATCCGACAGGCACTCATGGCAGCATTGCAGAGTAGCAACAATGTTCGCAGTGGTCAGCTCAATGTCTATGCCAACCACAGAGGAGGATAGAATGCCCGGCTGATTACAGTCGAAGGTGAGGTTGTGATAAAACTCTTGGACCAGGTCCTCATAAGCAAGGGGTTTGACCGGCTGGAATAGCGCTGTGAGGCTACGCTGTTTGCATTCTTTGATCGCCCACTTGGTAGCTTGGAGATTCTTAAAAACTGTGTCGATGGCAAAAGAGGTCTCCAAGATGAGCTTTTGTTGCTTCCCACGGCGTGGTGAGGGCGAGGCTGGAGCCTCGGAGGTGGTATCCTGAGCGGGGGAAGACCGTGAGGTGGAAGCTCGGACCTTAAGCATGCTGCTGCTTGGTTGGGGCCTTTCGTCGAACACATGGTGGGTACTTCAAAAATCAAGTGGTCTAAAACCACTTTAAACTGCTGCCCAACCCCCTACAAATGGAAGAAAAACCCAACACAGAGGCAGTTTGTGTGTGGAGATGCACCCACATACTGCTTTTTACAAGAAAAATGGGGAAAGTGGGCAGTTGGGAGATGGGTGAGAAACTGTAATGGAGAAAAGAAAAGAGACAAAGAAAGGGAGAAAGAGGAGTGGGGGAGTGATGTGGTCGCAGCGTGGGGTGATGCGGTGGCCGTGGGGTGGTAAGTGGTGAGCTGTGGGGCAGTGCGGTGGAGCTGTAGCAGGGGAGGAGTTCGGCACTGGGGAAGAAGATGGGGAAAAAAAAGAAGAAAAAGTTGTGACCTAAAAAGGTCACGTGAGGCCTCTGAACGAGTGCGCTCGAGCGGGCACCAGAGTGCGCTCGATCGCACTTGCACAGAGGGGTGAAAGGGTGGTGAGGCGCTTGTGCGCACAAGGGTGCACAGGCGGGACTACGGTCGAGCGCTCCTGGAGGTGTGCTCAAGCGCACTCGTGCAAATGTGTGAGTGTGGTGTTGGGCTTCTGCACTCGATCCCACTCGGGGTAGGCTCAAGTGCAGGTCCATGTCTGGGATCGAGCGCACCGTGGGTGCGCTCGAGCCCAGGGTGCCAGTGTCTTAATTCAAAAATTAGACGGGATCCGTCAAATTGACGGATTCCACATATGTACTTGGCTCGAAGTGTTGGATGTAGGGCTTTAACCTTTGACTGTTGACCTTGAACAAAGTGCCATCCTTTGGATCCCGCAGTTCGACGGCACCATGTGGAGACAATGACGTGACTATGAAAGGGCTGTCCCATCTTGAGCGGAGTTTTCTGGGAAAAAGTCAAAGTTTGAAATTGAAGAGCCATACTTTATGGTCTGGCACAAATGTCTTGGGCAGGATGTGTTTGTCATGGAAAGCCTTTGTCCTTTCTTTATAGATGCGAGCACTATCATATGCATCTTGTCGCAGCTCCTCTAACTCTGTCAACTGAAGTTTCCAGTGTGAGCCGGTTGTTTGCATGTCTAAATTGAACTACTTGATTGCCCATAGAGCTTTGTGTTTGATGTACAAATTTAATTGTACTCGCAAGCGCACGAGTCGTGTGCAGTATAGTGTGTGTGCAAGTGCGAGGTCGATCCACAGGGAATTGTGTTTGTGAAATTTAATTTCTATCTAAATCAATTATATCTTAACCTAGTTCCGAATGATTTTGATTTTGAAAATAAACAAACATAAACTAAATAAAATAAAAATAATCAAAAGATAAATGACTAAGGTTTTAGAATTCACCTCACCAAATCAAAGCATACATTCTCATGTTTTCATTCATGCATCCAACAAACAATTAAACCGTATATATGTTCTATTGTTTTTTTGTAAACCAATTGAATCATTCGATGAATCCATCTCTATTACAAATCACAACGAATACCCAATTGAGATTAAATCATCCACTGTATCTGTAAATCACAATGGATATAAGTCTCAATCAAATCATTCGATGTATCCGTTGGATGAAACACAACGAATATCCAACGTTTTCACGATTTATAAACAACAATCAATCACAATTTTGTCACACAATTGAATTGAAGCGAACATACATTACATTACATTAAACGACGGATTTGTACGAACGAAATATAAAAATATAAAACTAATCAATGGCGAGGCTTCATCTTCAACCTGAGTTGAAGATTTAGCCTCTCATGACAAAAGAAATCATAAAGAAACTAAATTACTTCATTAAAATTAAAAACTTACAAAATAATTCGAGTTTCAAGCTTCAAAAACCCAGAAAACACGAAAAATGACCAAGAACGGCGCCTCCGGCGCATCTCCGTTCGTTTACAATGAAAAAGAATGATATTTATAAACTAATTTTAGGGTTTTAGTGCTGCCAAGTCAGCCGGGTGCGCTCGAGCGCACTTCCATTTAGAATTTGTCTACTCTTGTGAAATATGACTTTGTAGATCTTTGAGTTAGCTTTCCAATGACACCAAGATTGCCTCAATCCGAGCTATACAACTCTAGATATGGCCTTTTTAGTGGGACTCGTCAAGTGTAAATCATCGCTCGATCCCAATTTGCTGTCAATGCTCCATGAAGTGTCATAAGCCCCAGAATAATGGAATGTGTTGCAAATATCACCTTAAAGCTGCATTTTTCTCTTAACAACCTGCAAATCACTAAAACACCAAAACTAACCAAAACATCAAAACATAATAAAGTTAAAGGCTTAGCAAATGCAAATTAATGGGTCCAAATATGCAATATTTGGCACTCATCAGTGTTCTAATTCTACAGGGAGGTGACATGCCTTGCCATAAACCAATCGGTAAGGAGACATTCCAATCGGTGTCTTGTAAGCTGTGCGGTAGGCCCATAATGCATCATTGAAGCGCAAGGACCAATCCTTGCGGTCTGGCCGTCATTACTTCTCCAGAATATGCTTGATCTCTCGATTAGAGACTTCTACTTGGCCACTTGTTTGAGGATGGTAAGGAGTGGCTACCTTGTGTGTGACGGAGTACTTGAGAAGCAAGGTTTTGAGAAACCGGTTGCAAAAGTGTGTACCTCCATCACTAATGATGGCCCAAGGAGTACCGAATCTGCTGAAAATGTTGGCTTGGATGAACTTTACCACAACCTTGTGATCATTGGTCTTGGTGGCAATGGCTTCTGCCCACTTAGAGACATAATCCACTCCTACCAAAATGTACTCATATCCACAAGAAGGTGGGAAGGGTCCCATGAAGTCGATACCCTAGACATCAAAAATTTCAATAATGAGGATGAGGCGCAATGGCATCATCTCCGTCCGAGACATAGCTCCTAGGCGTTGACATCTCTTAGAAGCTCGACAAAATTCATAGGCATCTTTGAACAAGGTTGGCCATGTGAATCCACATTGTAGAACCTTGGCGGCTGTCTTATTGGCACTAAAGTGTCCTCCACAAGCTAGAGAATGACAAAATGTGAGAATACTAGGGAATTCACTCTCAGGGACACAGCGTCGAATGATCTGATTAGCACAATACTTGAATAACTCCAGATCTTCTCAAAAATAGAATCGAACTTGCTTGAAGAAGCGGTCCTTGTCTTGCTTAGACCAATGAGAAGGAATCCGACCTGTGGCAAGATAATTGACAATATCAGCATACCATGGCAGTTTCTCAGAGTAATTTCAAATAGTTGCTCATCCGGAAAAGAGTCATGAACGGGAACCGGTTGAGGTGCCTCAAACAAAATTCATGACAGATGGTCGGCAACAACATTCTCAGTGCCCCTCTTGTCCCGAATCTCAATATCGAACTCTTGCAGAAGTAGTATCCAACGGATCAACCGGGGCTTTGTTCCCTTTTTGGTCAGCAAATGTCGTAGAACAGCATGATTAGAATAAATGATTACCTTGGATCCCAGAAGATATGAGCGGAATTTGTCCAAGGCAAAGACCATGGCTAGCAGTTCTTTCTCGGTGGTTATGTAATTGACTGGAGCATCCATTAGAGTCTTGCTAGCATAATAGATGACGTGAGGGAGCTTACATACCCGTTGTCCCAATACTGCATCCACAGCATAGTTAGATGCATCACACATGATTTCAAAGGGCAAAGATCAGTTAAGAGGCTTCATGATGGGAGCAGAAGATAATAGAGACCGGAGCTTCTAGAATGCCTCTTGACATGCGTCATCAAAGTGAAAAGGGGCGTCCTTGGCAAGCAAGTTACACAAAGGCCTTGAAATTTTACTTAAATCCTTGATGAAGCGGCGATAGAAGCTGGCATGCCCTAAGAAAGAACGAATCTGCTTCAATGAAGTGGGTGGCGGTAAATTCTCAACTAGCTCAACTGTGGCCCGGTCCACCTCAATACCTCTTTTGGACACTATGTGGCCCAAAACTATACCTTCTTGCACCATGAAGTGGCTCTTCTCCCAACTTAAAATCAAGTTAGTTTCTTTGCAACGTTGAAGCACAAGTGAAAGATTATGGAGACATTTATCAAAAGAAGAACCAAAAACAGAGAAGTGATCCATAAATACCTCCAAAAATTTCTCCACCATGTCAGAGAAGATAGACATCATACATCTCTGGAATGTGGCAGGTGCATTGCATAATCCGAAGGGTATGCGTCGATAAGCAAAGGTGCCGAATGGACATGTGAAGGTCGTCTTCTCTTGGTCTTGGGGATCAACAGCTACTTGATTATATCCGGAATAGCCATCTAGGAAACAATAGTAGCTTTGGCCAGGAAGACGCTCCAAAATTTGACCAATGAATGGGAGTGGGAAGTGATCCTTCCGAGTATGAGAGTTGAGCTTTTGGTAGTCAATGCAAACATGCCATCCCATGGTTGTGCTCTGCAGAACCAACTCGCCAGCTGAGTTCTCAACGACGGCGATGACGAATTTCTTTGGAACCACTTGAGTGGGGCTCACCCATTTGCTATCTGAGATGGGGTAGATGATGCCTACATTAAGTAACTTGATTACCTCTTTCATTACTACCTCCTTCATGTTGGGATTTAGTCGGCGTTGTGCCTCATGGAAGAGTCGAGCATCTTCTTCCAAATGGATCCGGTGCATACAGATGGAGGGGTCGATGCCTTTCAAATCTGCCACGGTCCATCCAATGGCTTCTTTATGCTCCTTTAACACTGCTAGCAAACTATCCTCTTGGTCTTTTTGAAGGTTTGAAGCAATGATGATCGACAAAGTGTTGTTAGATCCAAGAAATGCATACTTGAGCTTTGATGGAAGGGACTTCAACTCAAGCTTCGGTGGAGACTCTAGGGAGGGAACAGGAGGAGTGCTTGATGTCACAGGTAGGGGCTCCTTCGCTACTCTCCATGGATGGAAGTCTGCACTTGCAGCTGTCTCTAGCAAATCATGGACCTCTTATATGTACTAGTCAGTGTTAAACTCTTCAAAGTCGAAGTGAGTCAAGCAGGCTTCCATTGGATCCTTGGTCGAGAGACTAGGTAGTGAATCTTCTACATATTCTTCAATGCTGTCCAAAAAGAAACACTCATTTTGATCAGGAGCAAGTTGGAATGCAGTGAAGATATTTAGCCTAACCTTTATATTGCTAAATGAGATCTCCATGACTCCAGTCTGACAATTGATGCATGCATTAGTTGTGGCTAAGAAAGGACGCCCAAGGATGACAGGAATCGACTTATCAGGATTGGGCACAGGCTCGATGTCAAGCACTATAAAGCCAACTGGGAAGAAAAATTTATCCACCTGGATGATCAGGTCTTCTACAATCCCTCTAGGCTTCTTAACAGATCGATAAGCTAGCTGCAGAATCACTGTGGTGGGCTTCAACTCCCCTAGGCCAAGTTGCTGATACATTGAATATGGAAGTAAATTCACACCAGCTCCCAGATCTAGGTGTGCCTTATCAATTTCCCTATGTCCAATGATGCATGAAATTGTAGGAGCCCCGGGATCCTTGAACTTCGAAGGAGTGTTATGCTTAATCAGGGAACTCACTTGCTTAGTAAGAAGGACTTTCTTGGGAATGTGATTTCTCGTTTTCCTCTTTTGAGCACACAAGTCTTTAAGGAATTTGGCATAGGCAGACACTTGTGCAATGGCATCAAGAAAGGGAAGATTGATTTTTACCTGTTTGAAAACCTCCATCATTCCTTGTATTCTCTCTCCTTGTTTTCCAAAGTGGGAAGGTGCCTTGAGACGTTCTGGAAAGGGGGCCCGTGGCTCATATGGAATCTCTAGAGTGGGAGCTGTTGATGACGAAGCCTCATTGCTTACTTGCTTACATTTATCATTATGCAGATTCTGGGCAACCTCCATTTGCTCATCCTTCTCCTCCACATGATTGTCAACTATTCTTCCACTTCGCAATGTGGTGATGGCTTGAACTTGCTGATGGTATGAAGTGCCCTCATCTATTATGTAGTGCCCCTTAGGATTTATCACTGGTTGACTTGGAAGCTTTCCTTCATCCCTCCTATTGAGGGTATTGGCAAGTTATCCGATTTGAGCTTCTAGCTTGGCAATGGATTGGGAGTGTGAGTTCACTATCTCCTGTTGAGATTTCATAGTCTGACTTATCTCGCCCACATGGCTGGTCAGCTCACTCATCATTTTCAGCATCCGATCCTCAAAATTAGAATTTGTGCAAGGTGGTGCGGCCTGGTATTGCTGCTGTGGAGGCCGGTAAGTGAAATGAGGTTAGTAGGGCTGCCTGTTGGATTGAGCTTGATTGTGTGGCCTTGGGGCTGAGTTGCCCGAATTTGGATTCTTCCATGAGAAATTGGGATGATTTCTCCACCCGGGGTTGTAGGTATTGGAATACGGATCATTACCCGGTCTAGAAGCTACATTAACCTGCTCATTAGCAACATCAGTATAATTTCTAGCAATAGGGCAATTATTTACATGATGCATAGGACTAGAACAAAAAGAGCAAGGTTCATGTGGTGTATGCATGTGGGCAGTATTAGGAGCAAAACCAGCAATCATCAAAACTTGATCTAGCTTCTTGGTGATTGTTGTGCAAATATCTACCTAAATTAATAGGTAAATAATTGTACGTTTTATCTGCAAGTGCACAAGGTCAACATAGTAGTATATGGTGCAAGTACATGATCATTCCCACGAGGATTGCTGAATTTTCGTTTAAAAATAAATTCCTTAAGTAAAACAAAGATTGATTGAATTGATAATGATAAAAAGGTAGAGCTTTGATATCCACCACTAATTATATTAAACTAATATAACAATATGCCAATGCTTAGATCATGTTATGCATATCTAATGTTTGTCAATCTAAGGGCATGGGTGTATACTCCTTAAGCTATAGATTTCCCTAAGCAACGAGTTAGGCATGAGTGTATACTCTAACTCTTTTCTTTCCTAAAGGATTTAGCATGGTATATACTAAGTTGTTCTTTAGAAAAACATATGTTCTATGAAAATCGACAAACACACGAGGCTTAGGGCATGGGTGTATACTCCCGGTTCCCCATGTTGATTAACCCAAGAATCGCGGTGTGGATTCTTTTGTTACTTATGTTAAACCCAGGACTCGGTCATCCAAATTGATCTAACTAACTAGTCCATACCACATGCATATGTTGATCA
Source organism: Corylus avellana (assembly GCF_901000735.1). Lineage (NCBI taxonomy): Eukaryota > Viridiplantae > Streptophyta > Magnoliopsida > Fagales > Betulaceae > Corylus > Corylus avellana. The sequence goes on from NC_081542.1 coordinate 34,631,196, forward strand.
TGCACACACATATGAAGAATTCATGCAAGCAGGTATTAATCAAGTTAAATAGCACAACAAGATCATCACAAAGGCGCCAATATTGAAATATTAATTAAACATAACTAGGGCTTCAATCTAGCCCTACTAAATAAATTAGCTACACCTAGTGTTGATGTTAAACATCTTCATAAAATAAAATAAAAGAAAAGAAAGGAAAAGAATAAACCTGAGACTTGAACTTGAAGAGCTCCTATTCTTCTCCTTACAAAGTATGTCTATTCTGGAGGCTTAAGGGTCTATTTATAGGTTTTAGAAGTCCTTGACAAAGTAGTAAACCCTAAGGATTTCGTAGGGTTTCAAGACCTATTACAATTGGGAGTTGAAAAACACCACTTGATGTGTCTCCTGTGCACGGGTGTGATCGATCGCAACCCGTGTGCGCTCGATCGCATGTCTGCGATCAATCCCTTTTGTTATGCCCTCGATCGCTCCTGGCCCGCTTCGCGCTGTGTCCTCTTCTGGTACTGCGCTCGATCGCAGGTACCCTGTGATCGATCGCAGTGTCAGGGAGCTTCAATTTTTCCCATCTTTTCTCTTTGAGCCCAAATCATCTCGATTTACTTCATTTTCTTCCAAAAGCCTGCAAAAGTGTGAAAAACACAAAAAGGAATTAAAATGGCCTAATTAACTAAAACCAAAGGACTAAAACATGCAAGTTAAGGGTATGAATATTTTAGCACTTATCAGTGATAGCCTCAACTACTTGGGTGGCCATGTTTGGGGAATGTCCTACTTCATACAGACTCTCTGTCTTGAGTGCTTTAGATGCTGGTGTCCTTCGACTAGTGGAAACCTGCTGAAGAGAATTATTACTCAAATTTTCAAACATAGACCACGCTTCATCTTCACTTTTTAACATGAATGTTCCCCCACAAGATGCATATACCATTTTTCTATTGGACTCAGTCAAACCATTATAGAAACACTGCACTAGCTGCCATTTTGGGACAGCGTGGTGTGGGCATGACCTAAGTGAGTCCTTCAGCCTATCCCAAGTCTCATGGAAATCTTCTCCCCCATATTGGGAGAAGCTAGTGATAGCTCTCCTAGTGTCATTGGTCATTCCTATGTGAAAATACTTCTTAAGAAATTCTTGCTGCAATTGAGCCCAAGAAGTGATAAAGTTGGGTGCTAAGGACTGGAACCAATGTTTGGCTTTTTCCTTGAGGGAGAAAGGAAAAAGACGCATCCTTAGGGCATGGTCAGTGAATCCCGTCATTTTAATGGTAGAATAAATTGCTTTGAAATCACTAAGGAAGTCATAAGGGTTTTTAGTGCTATTCCCTGAGAAAGAAGGTAAACATTGTATAGTACTAGGCTTAATTTCATAATGGGCTACCGTAATCTTCGGCAGTCGGAGACATGTGGGGGTAGTGTAAGTGGTAGGGAGATAATGATCTCTCAAAGCCACGTGGTTAGCTTCGCCCATGGTCTCAATGGGACGTGCTTCTAGCAAATTAGGAGTCCTTCTGGATCTAATTTGTCTAAGAGTGTGTTCAAGTTCAAGGTTGCAAGGAACTAATGGAAAAGACAAAGAACGGTGTTGTGCCAAATATCTACCTAAATTAGTAGGTAAATAATGGTACGTTTTACCTACAAGTGCACAAGGTCAACATAGTACTATATGGTGCAAGTACATGATCATTCCCACAAGGATTGCTGAATTTTGTTTAAAAATAAATTCCTTAAGTAAAACAAATATTGATTTTTTTTAAGTGATGATAATAAAAGGTAGGGCTTTGATATCCACCACTAATTATATTCAGCTAATATAACAATATGCCAATGCTTTGATCATGTTATGCATATCTAATGTTTGTCAACCTAAGGGCATGGCATATACTCCTTAAGCTATAGATTTTCCTAAGCAATGAGTTAGGCATGGCGTATACTCTAACTCTTTTTTTTTCTAAGGGATTTAGCATGGTGTATACTAAGTTGTTCCTTAGGAAAGCATATACTCTATGGAAATCGACAAACACATGAGGCCTAGGGCATGGGCATATACTCTCGGTTCCCCATGTTGATTAACCCAAGAACCCCAGTGTGGATTCTTTTGTTACTTTTATTAAACCCAGGACTCGACCATCCAAATTGATTTAACTAACTAGTCCATACCACATGCATATGTTGATCAGGCACACACATATGAGGAATTCATGCAAGCAGATGTTAATCAAGTTAAATAGTACAACAAGATCATTACAAAAGCGCCAATATTGAAATATTAACTAAACATAACTAGGGCTTCAATCTAGCCCTACTAAATAAATTAGCTACACATAGAGTTGATGTTAAACATCTTTAATAAATAAAAGAAAAAGGAAAAGAATAAACCCGAAACTTGAACTTGAAGAGCTCCAATTCTTCTCCTTACAAGCCTCCCCATTCTAGAGACTTAAGAATCTATTTATAGGCTTTAGAAGTCATTGACAAACTAGTAAACCTAGGAATTTCGTAGGGTTTCAAAACCTTTTACAAGTGGGAGTTGGAAAACCCAAATATGGAAATATTAGCATCATGGCCGCAGCTTTGAGGTGTCTCTTGCACACGGGTGCGATCGATCGCAACCTGTGTGCGCTCGATCACAGCCTCTTCTGTTGTGCGCTCGAGGGCTCATGGCCTGATTTGTGCTTCGTCTTCTATGGTACTGAGCTCGATCACAGGGAACCTGTGATCGATCGCAGTGTTAGGGGCTCCCATTTTTCCCATCTTCTCTCTTTGAGTCCAAATCTTCCAGATTTACTTGATTTTCTTCCAAAAGCCTACAAAAGTGTGGAAAACACAAAAATGAATTAAAATGACCTAATTAACTAAAACCAAAGGATTAAAACATGCAAGTTAAGGGTTGAAAATATGAATATTTTAGCACTTAACACACCCCCAAACTTACATATTGCTAGTCCCTTAGCAATACAAAACTAAAAACAAAAATGGAAAAAAAGAAAACAAAAAGATAAATCCATCTTTCGTGGGATGTACGATTGCATTTAGCATATGCAATAAGCCTTTTAAACCTCTAGGAATTCCCTAGAGGACAAGTCAAGTCTCGTGAGGGTTTTCCAGAAATGCTACCCACAAACATTATGCATAGTTCATGTTATCTCAAAATTGAAGCATCACTTCAAGATCATGATTTTCTTTCATTAGGAAACTTAAAAAGATGAACTTTATCTTCACAATGAATTGGAATCTCAAAGTGCAATTACTTACAAAGGACATGCTAAAACATCACAAGTTTGAAAATAGAGTAAAGTGAATTAGCACCAAATTATGAGGCTTCCAAATCTTTCCAATGTATAATGTCTCCATATCTCAAAATTCACTGAAATCTCTATTAAAATGAAGAACAATGACATATTTCTTTTCTTTTCTTTTCTCTCTCTCTCTCTCTCTCTCTCTCTCTCTCTTTTTTTTTGTTTTTTTTTTCTTTGGTCAAGTTGTGCAATGTTTGGTTCCCTTAAGCTTTCTAATTGACCCATGTAACGAGTGTTAAGTCAATGACTCCCAAACCAAATGGTTTTGGGGCATTAGGCGTACAGACACCCCTAAAGACCTACTAACTCGAGTAAAAAAGGCTACAAAACCAAAATAACCTTGACATTGATCAAATCCAAATTTTTCACCTTTTGACGTGAACACTCAATGCTTTGAGGCAAGAGGTCCAGTTACTCAGTGAAAAGCCTATCAATGATCATTTATTTATTCTTTTTTTTTTCACAAATTTGCCAAAGTGTCCATCTAATAAATCATCCAGTTTTATCCAAGATACAGAAACACACATATCAAATCTCATGTCATACCTTACAAATTATGTGCTAATGTGCTTGTGTAATCAGATCAAACATGTAATTTTTCAACTGTCCTAAGCAAGTAATCAAACTCGCAAATTCTCTCATCAGATCATGTGTTCAAAATTTTAAGCTTACTGATGAATTCAAGCCACAATTCTTTTAGATTTACTTAAAATTTTAGGGCAAACATGAACATGCATAGACTTTTTTATTTTTTTTATTTTATTTTTTTCAAATAAACAAACAAACACACAAAACAAATAACATGAAATTGGGACAAAGTGTGTGTGAACAACATGTGTGCCCCATACTCCCAAACTTAAATTACACATTGTCCCCAATGTGTCTAAATTAAGGAAAGAGTGTGCCCAAGAGATGGACAAAATAGTCTTGGAAAGCATGGCTCATTGCACACCCCTAAACTTGAATTGAAGCACACTTGTCCCTGCAAAATAAGAAAACACACAAACAGGTAAAAAGAAACAAAACAAAAATTAACTTAAAACACATTTAAACAAAATAAAAGGATAAACTATGGGGTGCCTCCCATGAGCGCTAAGTTTAACGTCTTCAGCCAAAATGTGGTTTCTGCTCAAAGTTTTCCCGAAGAAGATGCTTGGTTCGGGAATTCTGTCGAACACCTGGTGTGCACTGTGATGACCAAGGTTGCTAAGGCATGGCAACGACTGCCCAAAACCCCCTGTGAAAACACAAAAACCAACACAGAGCGACAATGTGGGTGGATAAACACCCACACTGTGCTAAAAATTGAAAAGAAAAGTGAAGGTGGGGGTGGTCGGAGTTGGGTTGTTGATGGGAAGAGGTGCGTAAGGATGATGGCTATGGGGCCAAATGGGGCCGTGCAAGAGGTGGTGCGGTGCGGCGGCGGTGGTTAAAGTGGTGGAAAATGGTGGTAGTGTGGTAGTATTGGAGGTGGCCGGAGTTGGGTGTTTGGGTAGCTTGTACGGCGTCGGGTGATTGTGAGGGGAATTAGGGGAAAGTGACCTAAAATAGGTCACGTGCCCCGCTGTCCGAGTGCGCTCGATCGCACACGTGGTGTGTTCGATCGCATTCGGGCAAGGGTGTGCGTGTGTGAGTGAGGTGCGCTCGATCGCACCCAAGGTGCGTTCGATCGCACTGACAGAATGTGTAGAGCCAACATTCGGTTACTGCGCTCGATTGCATGCTAGCTGCAATCGATCATAGTAACAGAAAGTTTTTTTTTTTTTTTTTGAATGCATAATGTATAATAATGAAAAAGAAGCACACATGAGAAGTGAGATGTAAAGTAAGGAAATTGATATGAAGAAAAAAAACAAGAGGGAAAAAAAATTGTACTGCCTTCAGTGGTCTCAGTATCACTGTTTTGAGTAGATGTGCTTGAGTTCCTGGACTGCTCAAACGCGTCTACTTGTGACTGTAATGTCTCTAGTGTGAAGAGCTGCACTTGAGCTCTACAGAATTTGGCTCAAGTGCCCTTGGGGATACAGGAACAGGACCTCTGAGAACTGTGGCCGCTTTCAGTTGCTGGTGACTCCCTGGGTTAGGTATTGTTTGAGCTGGAAATTCTCCCTGCTTCCTCTCACTCAGCTCCTTTGCCATCTGGCCCATTTGCACTTCCAGTCTTTGAATGTCTTGATCAGTCTTTGTATTGAATTGTTTTTGATCAGGCGTGAATTGCTATTGTGAAGTCACCAGGTTGTGTATCATATTCTCTAGTTGGTTCATCTTTGACTCTTGAGTTGGTTGGCTTCCTTGTTGGGGCCCCTTCTGTGGTCCTTGATTATTACTCCAAGAGAAATTTGGATGATTGCGCCATCCTGGATTGTAAGTGTCTGAGTATGGATTGTTCTTGTGGAGGTAACTATTTTGTCCTACATAATTTACCTCTTCTTACTCTGCAAATGAAGATAAGGGACACGTAACAAGTCCAAGTGTAGCTGTAAGCCCTCATTATTGGTCTCGGGTTGAAAGGTCTCTACACGATAGCTGCTTGAGCCAACCTCGATTCCAAATGCCAAGGCATATGGTGTCTTCTCGGTTGGAATTTTTTTGGTTGTCTGGTATGCCCACAAAACTTCTAGAAGGTCTTCTACCCAATCTCCTTTACGGTCATCAAGTTTTTTCTTCAAGATTTTGAAGATCGTTTTGTTGGTGGCCTCTACTAGCCCGTTAGCCTGAGGGTGCCCCGGAGATGAATAGTAATTCCTTACACGGAGTTTGGCACACCAATCTCGAAATGAGTCACAGTCGAACTGATTGTTGTTATCCGTAACGAATGCATGGGGAATGCTGTATCGGCATATGACGTTCTTCCATAAAAATCGTTCTATCGCATTGGCTGTGATATTCACTAAGGATTCAACCTCTGCCCATTTGGTGAAATAATCCACAGCAACAACTGCAAACCGTACACCCCCTTGCCACGAGGCAATGGTCCCACTATGTCTACCCCCCTTTGTGAGAAGGGCCAAGGTGAAGAGATTGCACTCAAGTCTTCAGGGGGTTGGTGAGTAACATTAGTGAATCGCTGGCACTTGTCACAATCTCTGACTAACTCTGCTTAGTCCCGACTCATGTTGGGCCAATAGAAACCCGCTTGGACAACTTTGTGAGCTAGTATTCTAGCTCCAGAATGGCTTCCGCAGATCCCTTCATGGATCTCTCTAAGGATATAATTTCCTTCTTCTCTTGAAACACATTTGAGGAGTGGTAACATGAATCCCCTTTTGTAAAGAGTTCCATTCACCATTGTAAACCTTGTAGCTCTTATCTTCAATCGAGTAGCCAACTTTCGATCTGAAGGAAGGACTCCCTTTTCCAGGTATTCCACGATTTTCAATTGCTAGTCAGGTATGGTCTCGGTTGCCGAGACCGATACCGTCTCGATAAACTGTGGAAGAATTTGGATTGCTGTTTCATCTTCAATCTCCCCATCTAATGTCGAAGCTGTTCGAGCCAATCTGTCTGCTCTTTCATTCTCTGGCCTAGGGATTTTTACAATGCTGAACTTCTTAAACAAACTCTACATCTCCTGCACTTAGATAAGTATAGCTTCATCTTTTCTCCCTTGGCTTCAAATTCACCTCGAATATGTCCGACGATGACTTGGGAATCACTTCGTACCTCTACGAATTTGGCTCCCATTTCACAAGCTAAACCGAGTCCTGCCAGAACTGCCTCATACTCGTCCTCGTTATTTGTAGTTTTAAATTTCAACTTCAAAGAACAGCACAACTCTCCCCCATCGGGAGTAATCATCACTATTCTAGCTCCACTGTGCCTTTTCGTAGATGACCCATCTATATAAATTACCCACGTTTCGTCACTTAGGCAGTCACTGTCATCGAGCAAATTAGTGAACTCTCCCAGAAAATCAGCAAGCGCTTGACCTTTGAGAGAATTCCGAGGGAGAAACTCAATGTCAAATTCTCCCATCTCAATTGCACAGTTAGCTAATCTTCCTTACAGATCTAGCTTCCTTAATACTTTCTTCAAAGGGTACTCAGTCAAAACCCTTATAGTATGAGCTTGAAAGTAGGGCTGGAGTTTCCTGGATGCTATAATCAAAGCGAAAGCCAGTTTCTCTATCTGAGGATATCTTTCTTTGGCTCCCCTTAAAGTGATAAGTGCTAAAATATTCATATTTTCAGCCCTTAACTTGCATGTTTTAATCCTTTGGTTTTGGTTAATTAGGTCATTTTACTTCTTTTTTGTATTTTCTTTGTTTTTTAGGCTTTTGGAAGAAAAGAAAGTGTTTCTGGAAGAATTACAAGCTTAAAGGGAAAATTGGGAAGACCTAGAAGATATGGTTGAGCTTAGCCAATCATGGTTAAGTTTAATCAAATAGAAGAAAGGATCAATTCGGAATTTCTCGCATTGAAGTCAAACCGGATTGGATGAAAAATTGGATTCTGAACATGTCTCGGTATTTTAACCATAACTTTCAGCTCAGAGCGGCACAAGGCCAAAATCGCGCCGCAATACAGGACCACAATTCTGGACGAATCCTATTCCGATTTGGACTTAGGTTTTCTTTATCCTAATTGGACTTGGACTTAAAAAGTCCGAATTTTCTAGGTTTACTTGTGTAACAAGGACTTCTAAAGCCTATAAATAAACCTCTTAGGTTCGAGGAATATGGGTAGAGAAAAGAGGCACAAGCTCTGAAAAGGAACTGAAGGCTACATCAAGAGGAGTTTGGGTTTTTCTTCTCTTCCATCCTTTTATTTTTGTTATGTAGTTTATATTTTTATTAGGGCTGGATTGAAGCCCTAATCATGTCTTTTTATGATTGCAATATTGGCGCCTTTGTTACAATTATATTTTGGTGTTTTTAACTTGATTAATACCTGTTATCTTGTATTCCTCATATGTGTATGTCTGGCCAACATATGCATGTGGTATGGACTAGTTAGTTAAATCAATTTGGATGATCGAGTCTTGGGTTTAATAAGAGTAACAAAAGATATCCACACCGGATTCTTGGGTTAATCAACATGGGGAACCAGGAGTAGACACCCATGCCCTAGGCTTCGTGTGTAGCACCTCAGATTTTGAAAGTCTTATTTTAGAGATATTAATTTGATGCTATGATTATATTAATATTCATATTAGGCAATGATGTTAATTCTTGAGGAATTTATGATATTGTATGAATGGTAATTGGAGATTGGTAGGTAGAATAGTAAATGGTAGGTAAAATAGTAAATGGTAGGTATAATAGTATTTGGTAGGTGAAATAGTAAATGAATGGTAGAATTGTAAATGAAAGGCGGAATAGTATTTGGTTTTTTCCCTATAAATAGAGCTCTTCCCCTTCACAATTTTCACCACTCATAACCTCTCTTCCACATATTCTTCATTCTTCCGTTTTCTACTCGGTCTTTCTTCTTTCTAAAAGTGTTTACAGGAAACAGAGAGAGAAAGGGCGAGACAAAGCGTTGCAAGAGAGAAAGAACACGAGAGAGAACGGACTTGAGAAATTAGTTTGAAAGATATACTAGTGGTGTTAGTCAGATTGGAGCAACTAGATCATTCAGACCACTTTTTAACTTCAGTCTAGAAGTAAGTAAATTCACTACCCCTTCTAAAATTACTTCATGTCATGTTATTTATTTATTCTTGTATCAAACTGTAAATGATTATTTTATTTACCTGTCATGGAGATATGTTGCATGCATGAAGGATTTCTAAAAGAATTATTTAGAAAGTTTCTATTTCTTTAAATGCTTTCCAAGTACAATAAGTTTATATTTGGAAAAGTTTCCATTTTGAGAAAAGAAAGTTGAGAAATGATGATGATTATAAGAAAGAAGAATGATGATAAACCCTCCTACATGTTGCCCTAAGATGCATCAAAAGAAGTACAAAGAAAAGTACAAGAAATGAGTTAAATGTTTATGAAATGAGGGCACATGTATGGAGGAGAGTATTTTTGGCCCCAAGATAAGTAAAGATGAGAGGAGTTCGGTACCGATACTCGGATGGAGGCGAAACCACTGAAGGAGGCTATGCCAGAAGGTGGTATTCCATCAACTAGACCGTTGAGTGCACCAAGAAAGAGTTAATTGACGGTCGGGCATGGCTGAGGCCACAGTTCAGTGCCATGGTCACAAGGACCCGCAACCCTCGTACACAGGGGTAATAGTGTACATGGGCCCTAATATGAGAAAACGATAATATAATTTCAACGATGATATACTATGATGATTTTCAATGATGATATACTATGATGATTTACAACGATGATATACTATGATGAATTTCAACGATGATATACTATGATGATTTTCAATGATGATATACTATGATGATTTACAACGATGATATACTATGATGATTTTCAACGATGATATACTATGATGATTTACAATGATGATTTATAGCGATGCATTATGATGATGATTTATAAAGATGATTTATGACGATGATCTAATAATAGATGTAATAGTACGTATATGCTACGGAAGATGCAACCGTACATACATGTATTATTATTATGGCTGGATGTATATTTATTTGTAAAAACAATTATCAAAACTGAGAACAAGGAGCAAAACTATTTATGGTTGTGGATTTTACTTGCTGGGCCCCCTTTGGGCTCATTCAGTTTTATTTCTTGTTTTTAGGTAGAAAGGACGCTGGAATAGAAGGCCGGAATGGGGGCGGGAATAATTATTAACTTTCAAAGTCTTTTCATATCAATTATTGTAATAATATGATATTCCGCAACTAAAGTTTAATGTTTTCTAATTTCGCTTGTAATAAAATCTCTTGAATAATGTTTTATACATTTATTGTATCCTTTAAAATCAAGTACTCTGATAGACCTTATAGATCTTTGCAAGAACTTTTGTTGTAAAAGGAGAAAAGTGGCAAACTCAGCCTTAACGGGCTGGGGATGTTACATCGTGTGTTTGTCGATTTCCACAGATTTATGCTTTCTTAAAGAACAACTTTGTAGACACCCATGCTAAATCCTTTAAGAAAGAAAAGAATTAAAGTAGACACCCATGCCTAATTCGTTGCTTAGGAAAATCAATAGCTTAAGGAGTAGACACCTATGCCCTTAGGTTGGCAAACATTAATTATACCGATATAATTGATGCATTGGCATATTGTTATCTTAATTAGTCCGATTAGTGGTGGATATCAAAACCCTAATCCTTTTTAGTTTTGTTTATCTTTTATTTTATTTCTTTATTTTAACTTAATCGTGACAATTGAGTTTATCTCTTAATTAAATAGGAAATTACTTCTAAACATAATTTACTAATCCTCGTGGGAATGATCTCGTATTTGCCTACTATACTATTTTTTTGATCTTGTGCACTTGCGAGTTAAAACGTACTAAATATTATCTATTAATTTAGGTAGTATTTAGCACAACATAAAGCTCTGCTAATGAAGTACACATGCCTTTGAAGATACAGCTGAATACAGATACAACACCTCTGCAGATACTGTCTGGCTTAGTAAAGGTGGACTCATCAGATACCTTTTTAGCTATTCAAAGGCTTCTTCACATTCATCAGTCCATTCAAAAGCCTTTCGCAAGGTCTTAAAAAATGGAAGACACTTATCGGTTGATCGTGAAATGAATTGATTTAATGCCACGATTCTTCCTATCAACTGCTGGAGCTGTTTCAGGTTCTTTGGAGACTGCATATCTAGGATAGCTTGTATCTTCTCAAGATTGTCTTCTATTCCTCGGCTCAACACCATATAACCGAGGAATTTTCCTGATGAGACTCCGAATGCACATTTCGTGGGATTCAGCTTCATCCCGTACCTCTTCAAGGTTGCGAATGTCTCTTGCAAGTCGAGTGCATGGTTTTGCAGCAGTACACTTTAGACCAGCATGTCATCAATGTAGACTTCCATATTTCGTCCGATTTGGTCTCGAAACATTTTGTTAACCAGCCATTGGTATGTTGCCTCTGCATTCTTCAAACCGAAGGGCATGACTTTGTAACAGTACAGGCCTCGGTCAGTTATGAACGCAGTTTTCTCATGATCTTTCGGATGCATGTATATCTGGTTATAGCCAGAGAAAGCATCCATGAAGTTGAGTAAGCCATACCCAGCTGTCAAGTCAACCAACGCATCGATGCAGGGTAATGGAAAGCTGTCTTTTGGACAAGCTTTATTGAGGTCAGTGAAGTCTACGCACATCCTCCACTTCCCATTGGATTTTTTGACCAATACTACATTGGCTAACCAATCGGGATTGTAAACTTCCTCAATGAACCGAGCTTTGAGCAGCTTTTCCACTTCTTCAGCTATAGCCATATTCTGCTCAGGAGCGAACTTTCTTCTCTTTTGCTTCACCGGCTTAACACTCAGATCCACATTGAGTTGGTGGAGAATGTCTTCAAGACTGATTCCTGGCATATCATCATGAGTCCATGCGAAAACTTTGAGGTTCCTTCGAAAGAAGGTGACGAGTCCTTGTCGGATCCTGGGACTGATTTGTGTCCCAATCTTCAAAATTCTGCCTTCACCGACCACTACGTCTTCCAGTGGTTCAGCTAGCTCACCCTTTGGTTCATTCTTGCCTTTACCACTTACTATACCAATTACAATAGGAGTCGGGTCCAAGGCCTTCTTGAGAGATGTATTATAACATCTTCTCGCTTGAGTCTGATCCCCCTTCACTTCTTCGACTCCATCTTCTGTCGAGAACTTCATCATCAAGTGGTAAGTTGAAGTTACGGCCTTTAACTTATTCAAAGCAGGACGACCGATGATGGCATTGTAGGCACCAGGTCGGTCAACGACCAAGAAATCTACCATCACAGTCTTCTGCTTGGGTGTCGTCCCTGCCGTTACAGGGAGTGAAATAAGGCCAATCGGTTGGACTTGCTCCCCTGAAAATCCAACCAGGGAGAACCAAATGGTTTGATCCTATCACGATCAATACCCATTTGCTTAAAAATCGGCCAATACAGAACATCGGCCAAACTTCCATTATCCACCAAAATTCGATGGATCATATGGTTGGCCATCGTCACTGTTACAACGAGTGGATCATCGTGTGGCTGCATTACCCCCTAGCATCTTCTTCAGAAAAAGAAAGGATCATTGACTCTTTCCTTGCAACTTTAGAAGGTCTTTGCAACGAAAAGACCTCTTTAGTCTGCGTTTTCCTTGCGTAAGCCTTTCTGACCGAGTTGGATTGGCCTCCACTAGCTATTCCTCCGAAAATAGTGTGGATTTCACCTACTACTCCTTGGTCCCAAGGTGCTCTCAGATCCTCTCTCGGATCATTGTCCCGATCACGTCTCGGCTCTCATCCCCTTGTATCTCGATTTGCATCCAACAGGACGGGCTGTTGGTGAATCGCATCTCGATTCCTCTCTCCTGCAAGGAATCTCACAAGCCTTCCACTTCTGATGAAAGTTTCGATTTCCTGTCGTAGGGTTACACAATCTTCCGTCAAATGCCCATGATTGTTATGATACTCACAGAACTTTGTTCGATCTCGCTTCCTTGGATCACCCCGCAACTTATTCGGCCACCTGAAAGTTGGGTCCATTCTAATCTCCATGAACACTTCATTGACACCAGCATTCAAAGGCGTGAACCTTCGATCTTCGCCTCGCCGTGGTTCTATCTTCAGGAAGGATGGTACAGCCTTCTTACCCACTTTCTTTTGGAGTTTTCCTTCTTTTGGAGTGGACGTTGCGGGTAGTTCCTTCTTGCTGTCCTCCTTTTCTCAGTCTTCCTCCTCCTAAGCTTTCATTAGAGCCCCAATCATCTCCTCCTAATTGATGTACTCCTCCGTCTTATTAATGAGCTGGCGAAGAGTTATTTCCGTTGAACTCTTTCATATTTCTGCCATCAGAGGCCCATTTGGCCTGACTCCATGCCATAATGCGGATAGTACCATTTGATCATTTGGGCTCTCCACCAACAGCTTCTCTCTATTAAATTTGAGCATGAAATCCTTCAGGCTCTCTTCCTTTCCCTAACAAAGGGATAGTAAACAAGCTGGGTGCTTCTTCCTTTTTCGGGTTGCTAAGAATTGGCTTAAGAAAAGGCACCCGAGTTCTTTGAAATTATCTACAGACTTGGCGGGCAATCTGGCTAACCAATCCTTGGCAACTACTACCATGGTGAAGGGAAATATTCTGCGTGCGATTTCATCCGGAGTTCTATGAAGGGAAAAATGAGCGCGGATGCTTTCCATATGTTCAGAAGGGTCACCATTATCGTCAAACTCTTTGACACGAGGCATCTTAAAGTTGTCAGGCAAGGGGAAGCCCAACACTCGATCAGTGAAGGGCAAATCGATGTTGTCCATAAGCTCTCCAGTAGTGCTTTTCTCCTCTTTGATAGCCAACTTGCGAGTTAGCTCCTCATACTTCTTTTTGAGATCTTCCATGTCAGCATTAACTTGGCCCTCATTTCGCCCATCATGGTGATCGTCTTGGCGAGATTGCTCTCGTCGAGGCCTAGTATGCTGAGACCTCTCCAGGTTCTCTTGCTCGCGACGTTCCTCATTTTGGACAGTCGTATGATGGCTTGCTTGAATTGAACTCGCATCCTTTTCTCGATGCGAATCTGCAATCAGCTTTCCCTTGCAAATCTCTACACACCTCTCCTTCTCACGCCTCTCTTCAAACTTCTTTGCCCGCCTTTCCTCGTGCTCTTGGTCCCTCCGGCTATTGTGGCCTTTAGCAACCGTGAGCCTTGTGCGAGGTCTTCATTCTGCTTCTTTAGGGCCTTCATAGATTCGGTCATCTGCTTCATGAACTCGGCTAGATTGGGAGCCGATGCGCCGGAGGCACCTGCAGTGAAACTGGTGGTCACCATGTTAGATTAATGGATGGTAAGAACTGATGAAAATTGAATTCCCACAAACGGCGCCAAACTGTTGAAGCACAGTTTTCTTGTTGGTGACGTGGCACGTCTGTCGAGTCTGAGTTGACTAACACTCAAGTGATTTGACTGCACAACAAAGAAAAAGAGAAGGATCGAAGAGACCGGGGTGAGCCGGCGGCGACACTCCGGTGCCTAAGTTAGAATTTGAGAGAGAGAGAGTATCAGCAACAAAGGAAAGTTTTTAAGCCAAGGTTGAGCTTACCCAACTATGAAGAAATGATCCGTCTTTTATAGGCATGAAGTAGTGGAAGTCCCGTAACCAGCGACCTATTCTTCCCTGAGTTTTTGCGATGCAGTTACTAACAAGGGATTTGAATGGTTACCCTTACCGAGATCTTAGGGGATTAGATTGTAGGATTTTGTGGTTACATGTATCATTGATTTGAATATTCATATGAGATCATTGGATAACATATATAATTTGTATTTTAAATTGGTGCGACTGCTTTTGTATAGATAAGATCGTTTGTCTATTAACAGTTGTATCTCCCAAGATATCCGAGTTATCCTTGTTGCCGAGACCTGTGTGTCCTGAGTTAGTCTCGAACTTAACGGTCTCGGCTTAAAGGGTCTCGAATGTCATGGGTCTCGAATCTGTAGGTCTCGGATCTGTAGGTCTCGGAAGTCAGGGTTTCGGGCCTGGTTACCCAGAACCTTATTGGGCTTGGTCCTTTCCATGCTTAGACTAGGCCTGAGGATTGCCGGGCATTTAATGGGCTGATTTATGACCCTACAAAATTAAAATTTTTCATTTAAAAAAATTATTATTTTTAATTTATAGGGGTATTTTTGTCTTATTGAGAAATATATGATAAGTGCTAAAATATTCATATTTTCAGCCCTTATCTTATATGTTTTAATCCTTTGGTTGTAGTTAATTAGGCCATTTTAATTCCTTTTTGTGTTTTTAGTGTTTTTACAGGCTTTCGGAAGAAAGTGAAGTAAAACTGGGTGATTTAGGCTCAAAAAGAGAAGATGGAAAAATTGGAGCTCCCTGGTACTGCGATCAATCGCAGAGTACCTGCGATCGAGTGCAATACCAGAGAAGATCCTGCACGAGCCAGGCCAGGAGCGATCGAGCGCAGGCCAAAAGAAGGATCGATCGCAGACTTGTGATCGAGCGCACACGGGCTGCGATAGAGCGCACCCGTGCGTAGGGGGCATCCCAAGTGGCGGCTATAATGTCCCTATTTCCATATTAGGGTTTTCCAACTCCAACTTGTTATAGGATTAAAACCCTACTAATTTTCTAGGTTTACTTGTGTAACAAGGACTTCTAAAGCCTATAAATAAACCTTTTAGGTTCTCGGCATAGGTGTGGAGAAAGAGGCACAAGCTCTAGAAAGGAACTAAAGGCTGCATCAAGAGGAGTTTAGGTTTTTCTTCTCTTCCACCTTTTATTTTTATTATGTAGTTTATATTTTATTTAGGGCTAGATTGAAGCCCTAGTTATGTTTAATTAATATTTCAATATTGGTGCCTTTGTGATGATCATGTTGTGCTATTTAACTTGATTAATACCTGCTTGCATGAATTCCTCATATGTGTATGCCTGATCAACATGTGCATGTGGTATGGACTAATTAGTTAAATCAATTTGGATGACCGAGTCTTGGTTTTAACTTAAGTAACAAAAGAATCCACACCGCGATTCTTGGGTTAGTCAACATGGGGAACCGGGAGTATACACCCATGCCCTAGGCCTCGTGTGTTTGTCAATTTTCATAGAACATATGCTTTTCTAAAGAACAACTTAGTATATACCATGCTAAATCCTTTAGGAAATAAAAAGTTAGAGTATACACCCATGCCTAACTCATTGCTTAGGAAAATCTATAGCTTAAGGAGTCTACACCCATGCCCTTAGGTTGGCAAACATTAGATATGCATAACTTGATAAAAGCATTGGCATATTGTTATATTAGCTGAATATAATTAGTGGTGGATATCAAAACCCTAATCCTTTTTAGTTTTTGTTTATCTTTTATTGAATTCAATCGTGACAATTGAATTTTATATTTTAATTAAATAGGAATCTACTTCTAAACATAATTTACCAATCCTCGTAGGAATGATCTCGTATTTGCCTACTATACTATTGTTTTGATCTTGTGCACTTGCGAGTTAAAACGTACAATTATTTACCTATTAATTTAGGTGGATTTTTGCACAACAATATATAAGGGCATTTTTATCTTTTTGCTAGTCTTGGGGGGAACATTGACAATGTTTTGGTAGTTTGGGGGGGACCTTGCTACAATTGAAAGTTTGGGGGGAGACATTATCAATTGGGTGGTAGTTTGAGAGGGGTATGTGGACTTTACCCAAACTTTTAAAAGTAGGTTTGGTTTGACGAGTAGGGGATTGGTGCAACATAAAAATATGGAAAGAAAAATATCTCCTAAGCCATTCAACATATATTGTTCAATAGCCGGTAAGGATTCTGGATAGAAATGCAAAGAGTTCAAGAAATTCATTGATAAAGATACCAAATGATGGAATGTGTCACTCATCCAGTAGATTTTTAATGAAGAGAAGGTTGTGAGAATGTAATGTGGCAATTACAGTACGTTTGGGATTGCGATTTCAGAAGAATAATCTACGTTTTTAAAAAATATCGCAAAACGTAAGGTGTTTGATATTGTGATTTAAAAAGCACTTAAACTAAAATATGAAGAAAAAAAATATGTGATTTCTATAAGCAAGCTATGAGATGCTTATTTGAAAATGCGCGAATTTAAACCAAAATCACGATTTCACATAACAAATATTTGATAAAAAAAATAACGCCTTTACAATTTTAAAAAATAACGATTTCAAAAATGCAATTTTTAAAACTACACTTATTAAAACCGTAATTACAAATAGACCCTTAGCCCTTTTAGACAAAATGATCATGAGTTGATTTGGATTGGTTCACCCATGGGAAA
>NC_081542.1:34648450-34656320 GCF_901000735.1 Corylus avellana
ATATATATATATAAAAAAAGGGACTACCATTTTTTTTTTAAAAAAAAAAACAAATAAAAAAGGAGCACATAAAATGTTATTGCTTAAGAATTTTTTATTTTTTATTTATTTTGTTTTCAAAAGAAATAAAAAATAAGAGAAAAGTTGGGCTAAAATTATGCCTTTATCATGCCGCTAAAGTTATTTAGTAGACTATCATACTACTCTTATACAAGGTATGATACAACCCCAACTTTTTTGCCCAACTTGGGCACAATTTTTCCCGTATTTTTTAATTTTTTTTAAAAAAATAGAAAATGTTTATGAAGCAATAATTTTTTTTTTTTTTGTCCTTCTTTTATTTGGTATTTTTTTTTAAAAAAAAAAATGTATTTTTCTTTATAATAATGACCATTTTTTTTAAAAAAAAAAATGGTAAAAGAAAGACCAAAACAAAAATATTATTGCTTTAGAAACTTTTTTTTTAATTTTTTATTTTGCTTTTTTTTTTAATTAGAAAATAAGGGAAAAGTTGTGCCCAAGTTGGGTAAAAAAGTTGGGTCTTTGGCATTTCTCCTCTTATACAACTGTAATGATAGAGGTATGATAAATGAACAAATTTTTTGCACAATTTTGACCCAACTTTTATCTTATTTTTTATTTTATTTTAAATAAAAAATAAAAATTCTGAAGCAATAATATCCTATGTGTTCCATTTTTTATTTGGGTTTTTTTTTTTTTTTTTAAATACCAAATAAAAAAAAAATACCACATAAGATGCTATTGCTTCATAATTTTTTTTTATTTTTTATTTTTAAAAAATGATCACATAAGAAAAAAGTTTGGCCAAAGTCGTGCTAAAAAATTGTGCCTTTATCATTCCTCATAATAATATGGTAGTGAAAATCAGTCTTTGAATCAACATAAACTTCTAATAAAAAAAAATTGATGACTAATTTTTACTGCCAGATCACTATACTTAAATTCTACTAAATAGTATGTCTCGTGAAAATCCGCCAATTAGTCCTAAACAATCTTCCCCATTTAAAAAAGAAGAAGTAAAAGATGAGTGCATCCTCCCAATGATAGTATTTTATTTGACTCCACTTTTCTTCTTCCCCACTTCCCCCTACCTTTGCTTTCTTTCACTATTTCTCTCCACCTTTAAACCTCATTAAAACCATGCCTCTCTTTTTTCCCACACGCTCTCTCTTTCTCTCTCTCTCTTCACAAAAAGCAACGATTGGTCGTATAGAGTGAGACTTGCAAACGCAATTTATATAACAAATCCCAAAGCCAAAGCATGAAAAAATAAAAGGAATCCCCAAATCCCTCTTTGAACCCTAATCAGCTCGTATCGATTTCCGGGAATCAAGAAAAGAAAGGAGAGAGTGACAGAGTGAGAGAAAGAGAAAATGAGCCAGAAGTCTCTGATCTACGCGTTCGTTTCTCGCGGAACGGTGATTCTAGCGGAGTACACGGAATTCAGTGGGAATTTCAACTCTATTGCGTTCCAGTGCCTCCAGAAGCTTCCGACCACCAACAACAAGTTCACCTACAATTGCGATGGCCACACCTTCAATTACCTAGTCGACAACGGCTACAGTAAGTCTTCTCCGACTTCATTTTCCGTTCTTTTCTTTTTCCCGAGAGATTTCGGCAAATGAGGGGAAAATGAAAATGAAATGAAACGGATTTCTTAGTCTGTTTTTGGAGCGGTAATGAATCTCACAAATGTTTTGGATTTCAAAAAAAAAATCGTCTGCTTCGATGTGATTGTGGTGTTAGCGTGGGTTTCTTTGGATGCTTTTGGTACGATCTATTTTTTGGCGTTGATATTTGAACTTGTCTGTTTAGTTTTCTGTTTGGATGCCGAGAAGACAGAGTGAAACAGAACAAAATGAAACTGATTTACTTTATTATGAACTAAGAATTATTGTTTCAACTTCAAACTATTTATGTTTCTTTTCTACTGATTTATCAGCTGCCAATATTGACAATGGTTCATTCTGGCTCTCCGTTTGTTTGCTAGAAAATAAGGGAAGCGAGCGCATCAATTGTGTGTGCATTTATGTATAGGTACTCAGAGATAGGTAGATAGATGGAAAGGTATTTCTTATTTTGGTTCTTATGCTGTTCCTTTATATATTTGTATAAGTAAATTAAATAAGCAATGGCATTGTGCCTTTGCACCCCACTTCAAGGAATGCCTCTTGATGTTGGTCTGGATTTTCACATTCTTATCCAATTTTGACATTACTGTTCTTAGGACACCCAGGGTTGTTACTACATGGACAGTTCTATTACATTTTAGGCATGCTTTAGTCATCTTCTTCTAGCTATCAAAATGTAGACTAGGTTTCATTTGTAACAAGATATCTTCAGACAAAAGGGTAGCCTACCTGTTCATTTTAGCTTTTACTTTTAAGTTGAAAGATAAAATTTTTTGTTTTTGTTTTGAAGGAAGAAACTTGATTTTTTTTTTTAAAAAAAAAAAAGGAGAAAAAATATGGAGGTCGCAATGGGTATAGGTTGTCCAAAAATTTGAAGAAAAAAAAAAAAATTGTGGTGGGGATGAGGTTGTTTGGGTGGAATTTTGACCGTTATACGTATGCATACATGTGTTTGTTTATATGCATACATTCAATATATATATATTGCACATGTGCATGGATCTACGTAATTTGGAGGCTTTATGAATGCTTTTTTCTCATGTAAAGATTTTGGCATAAATTTTTCAACAGTTAACAATCTCATTTCATTTCAAATTTCTTTGATCTTGAACTTACATGCATTAAAGAATGAAATTATATGTACATGTTGGGGGACATGGACTCAACTTCCTCCTATGCTATTCTTTTCTGGTTGGATAAATTTACCAATCTTATTTGCCTTATGCTTTTTCTTGTCAAAATCTTATGAGATAGAGATGAACAATTTTAGTAATGGGCAATCTTATGGTTTGTATTTGACAAACAAAGGCTTCACCAACAGTGGCTTTCTTAGCTGCATTTTGTGAATTTTTAATCCTGAAAATCTTTGGAAATGGAATAAGATTATTGTAGAGTGTTGTTGCACGTGTACGAATAGAGGAGGCATAGTGAATCACCTTCTTCATTTTGCAGTGGAGAAACAAATCGTTGCTTGTGTTTTGACTCTTAAGGTTTTGGCAGGTTATGCTTAATGCTGTGGGCTGTGGATGATTTGTTGTTTTGTTAGAATGGGAGATTTTTTTGACATAAAGTTAGCATGGTTTGGCAGTCGATACCTTTCTATCTCATTGAGTGTTTATTCTGTGAAAGGAACAATTGTTCTTTTGAGGGTAGGAAAATATCAGTGTTTGAACTTTGGTTTAAAGCCACTATTCTTAAGATTGCCTTTTCAACTAGATGGCTGCAACCGTTGCGCTTTTGAAGACAGTGTCCAGGTTTTTGCCATTATTATTTGATATGGATCCAAGTATTTATCATAAGGATCTACATAAAATTTATTGCTGAAATAACACATGGTGAGATGGTCCAAGTTTTGTATGTCGATCTCTGAGGGATGGATGGGGGTTAGGAACTTGCTGAGGTTCAATCATGCTCTCTTACACCAATAAGCTTTGGTGCTATGGGCTTGAGAGAGGCTTGGTAAAGAATGGTAGTGGACTCTAAATATGAAAGTTCATGGGGAGGCAGGTGTTCTAGTGAACCTACTAGGGCGTACGAGTTGGATTTATGGAAGATATTAGGAGGGGTTGGAGAGTTTTTTAGTCATTACCAGATTTTAGGTGGGAGATGGCTTCAAGATTAGATTCTAGCGTGATCTTTGGTGTGAGGATACAACCCTTGAGGAAGCCTTTCCAATTTCATTTGGTATTGCTTTTGGAATGGATGCTTTTGTTGCGGCTCATGTAGAATTTTCTGAAGTTTTCATTTAGTGAAACATGAACTTTGCTTGAGAGGGGCTCATGATTGGGAGGTGGACGCCTTTTCCTCATTCTTCGAGGTGTTGTATTTAGCGATAATGAGAGAGGAAGGGGAGGACAAGCTATGGTGGGCCCGCCACTTCCAAAAGAAGGTTGCTTAGTGTTAAATTCTTCTACAGTGTCATAGGTTGTCATGATGGTTTTTTTTTTTTTTTTGTCCCCCCTTGAAAGAGTGTTTGGTGAACTAAGGTTTTGTTGAGGGTGGTCTTTTTGGTTGGTTGCCGGCCCTAGGAAAGATCCTTACCATGGATAATCTCTGGAAGTGGCACGTCATTGTGGTTGTAAGTGTTGTATGTGTAAAAGGAATGGGGAGTTTGTAGATCATCTTCTTCTTCTTCATTGTGAGATTGCTTGTGCCATTTGGAATGGTTTCTTTAGTTGATTTGGGTTATGTTGAGTTATGTCTAAATGAGTAATTGATTTGTATGCTTGTTTGTAAACTGCTGGTAACACTTGGAGTTTTGTTGTGTGAAAGATGATGCCTTCATACCTTTTGTGGTGTCTATGGAAGGAAATGAATGAAAGAAGTTTTGAGGACCGTGAGAGTACTTTGAAGGAAATTAAAGTCTTTATTTTTCAACACGTTGTATCTTTAGACAACTGCTTTTATTTTTCTTTTGGTGATTAGTTATCATGATTATTTTTTTGTTCTTTTTACTCCTATTAGCTAGGTGGCTTCTTTTGTATACTTCATGTGTACCTAGGAGCGCCTTGCACTTTAATGATATCTTTATTATTTTTCAAAAAAAAAAAATATTGTTGAAAGTAACTTTTCTGGAAGTTTTCTTCGTTGTCTTTGTGTACCTAATTAATTATACTAATTCTTCTTAGAGGTAATTGATAAATTATTATCATCTTCTTATTTTGTTGAGTAGATTGACTGAATTCTTCGATGTTGCAGCATATTGTATAGTTGCAGATGAATCGGTCGGGCGACAAGTACCCATGGCTTTTCTGGAGCGCATCAAGGATGACTTTTTGTCAAGATATGGTGGTGGCAAGGCTGCTACAACTCCTGCCAACGGCCTTAACAAGGAATTTGGGTAGTCTATTCTGATTAAGATCATGAGAGTGCATGCTGGAAGATTGTCTTGTTGTAGTAGCTGATATACTGTACTATTCACATTGCAGGCCTAAATTGAAGGACCACATGCAGTATTGTGTTGATCATCCTGAAGAGATAAGCAAGCTTGCAAAGGTGAAGGCCCAGGTTTCGGAAGTTAAAGGTGTTATGATGGAGAATATTGAGAAGGTAGAGATGCATTATTTAGCTATATCAATTTACTTGACCAATATTTTCCAATGAGGTTTAAATGGCACCTCCTTCACTTATAAGAACAAGCTAGAGAATGAGTTTGTGAGTCCAGTACTCCATAATAGCTAAGCCTATTCTTTTAAGGGATATTTAAGAGATTTCAAGAGAATTGCATATTACTAGGTTCTTGAATTGCACATATATTTGTCCATGGAATGTCATGTCAAATTTATAAATTATAATAAAAACAGAGTACAATACAAAAATAAGTTGTAATAAGCCTACACTAAGGACATTTAATAGGTTTTGATGCACCAAAATTAAAAATAGAGCATAAAAGATACATTACCATAGCATTTAGCATGTGGTTGTTTTTATCTTACTCTTATTTTTATTATTAACATTATTATAATTGTACCTATCTGATTATTTTAATTTCTATCTTTATTTCTCCTTTTTTTGTTTGTTTTAAATACTATTTTTTTTTTTCCCTTTTTTGTCTTTTTTGAATTAGGACCATGAATGTGCCCAACATGACCACCTAAACACTGTCTCCTTTCTTTCATCCACAAATCCAAACTCACAAGTTACCCATCTCTGAACACTGCAACCTTTCTAACATTTTTTTTGAATATTAACGCATTTAATTCATCTATTTACTGTGCTTATTTGTGTTTAGTAGATCCACCAAGTATTTGGCGACCAGAGACATGCATACATTGGAGATCATGTGCATATAGTGGTGTGGACGAGTAAATGAATGTTTGACACATGGTTTTGAGTGTAGAAGGGGCATTTATTGTGGAAGAGAGGGGTTTTATAGCTGGTGAACTATGTCTAGGTGCAAAGAGACTGGAATCCAACAGTTTGGGATGTTTGTGTTGGTTGTGTTTGTGTATGTTGAAGTGAGGTGAGAAGCTTGATCGAATGATATTGACAATGAATCCAGTTAGTTATGGAGCACGCTAGAGATGGAGGAATAGAGTCAAGAGAGTATAGGTATGTGTGTGTCATGGTATGTGTGCATGGGGGTGTGTTTGTATGTGTTTGAGAGAGAGATAAAGATGAAGGAAAAAGCGGTGGGTTCTCATGGTAGTCACTAAAGAAAAGCTCTTTTTTTTTTTTTTTTGCTTAAAAGTAGAAGAAGAGGAAAAGTAATTACGGTTAAATACTTTTTCTAGAGTTATTTATAAGTTGGACTTTTATATGCAGAACAGTGTGCTTTTATACGGTTGTAGTTTTGTGTTTTGTACAATCACTTTTATACTGGATATTAGTAGACATTAGTACAAATTATAGTATAAAAGTACAAAAGTTTACTCTATGGAATCTATACAAATCTTCTCTATTAGTTAGCAAGAAAGGTCTATATATATATATATATATATATTTGTTGGAGGGGGGGGCCGGGGGGCTGTTTGGAATGTGTGTATTTGTGTGTAAAAATAATGCCCGTCTTTTTGCTTTTCATTAAAAGGGATTGGTTTTTCATTTGAGCATGTCTAGTATCACTAGAGAAATGCTATTTATATGTAACTTTTGCCTATCCTCTGCATATCGGTAAAAATGTCCTATTTCTTTTAAAGTGAATTGTACTACCAAAAGAATACTTAAATTCTTTCTCTCTCTCTCCCACACCAAGACCCACACAGCCACACCTACACCTCCCTGCCTCCCTGTTCTGATGTCCTTCCTCTCTCGCCTTTCTCTATCACCTATCCTGCTGGATTCCAGCCTTGGTTTTATATATTATGCTTTCTTCATTTTTGTTGACCTGATTTCTTACATATATTTGTAAAGAACTGATGAAAAGCGAGATACATGCTACATAGTGGCTATAATACTTCCCCCCATAATGATCTATTTATGGCAAATGGGAAAGGTGGTTTTAGGTCTCTTGGTTGCCAACATAATTTATCATATATTTATGTATACATTCATTGAAATCGCATTGAATATGTTCGTCGTTCTCATTATTATGTTTTAAATTCTAAAGCAGTTGGACAAAATGTCTGATGTTTAGACACGATTGGACTTCTTGTAGACTGCTTGTTGTATGTGTAGTTAGTTCATTTAAACCAACTTGTTTTATATGCCTGGTACTTGTGCAATATGAAGCTCATTGAAATAATCTAAACTGAAAAATTGGTTCAGTTTTGGACTTTTTCATTTTATTAACCAGATCAGACTGGTTGGTCTGACTTTGAAAACCGGGAAGTGGTCTTAAAACAGGTCAATCATACCGTCCAAAACTGTTACCCTGTGCAAGGCTGTTGACTTGCCAGTGCAACCGGTAAACCCACTGGACTGTTAATGAATTGAGCGGTCTATGAACTTGAATTTAAAATAAGATGGTTATTAGAATGGAGGTGCAGAAGTCCCAAGCGGAGGGCTTCAATACCAACTGATGGTGCTTGGAATTCACGCATAGTAAGCAAGAGAGGAGCACAAGTGGGCTGAAAAAGAGAAAGGGTGACAATGAGAGGAGCGAGTGGAAGTTTTTGTGCCTGTGTGTGTGTAGAGAGAGAGAGAGAGAAAGAAGTTTGGCAGAATTCTTTTTTCTTTTTTTCTTTCTTTGGGGGGAGGTGGGACGTTTAGCATTTGCCAATGTAAGCCATTTTTTTTTATTGGTAAGTTACACGGGCACCCAGTGACCCTTGAACCAA
>NC_081542.1:34656420-34709522 GCF_901000735.1 Corylus avellana
CTTATTACGATGAAGAAAAAGTGGAATGCCAAGGTATCTTGATTTAGTGGTCCTGTGATTGAGATTGAGGATTGAGCAAATGGAAGCTTGAATGGGAAGGCTACAATTTTTGCTAAAGAAGATGGCAGATTTTTCAAAGTTAACCTTTTGCCCTGACCAAGAGGAGTAGGAATTGAGACAATTTTTGAAAGATTCAGCTTCTGAAATTTTTGCTCTTGTGAAAATCATGAGGTCGTCAGCAAAGAGAAGGTGTGAAATAGGAGGGCTAAGTCTAGAGATCTTGATACCATGAATGAGACCCCGGTTTTCTTCTCTAAGGATGAGCCTAGAGAGAATTTCCGAACCCATGATAAAAAGGAAAGGTGATAGAGGATCGCCTTGCCTTAGTCCACGGGTAGGAGAGAATTTTTCAAATGGGGACCCATCCAACAAAATAGAAAAAGAAGCAGTGGATAAACATTGATGGATCCAATGTATCCAAATGGAGTTGAACCCCAGTAATTTCAAAATCTTGATAAGAAAAGGCCATTCCATAAAGTCGAAGGCCTTTTCCATATCAAGTTTTAAGGCCATTAAACCTCCATTGCCTTTCTTATTCTTAAGAGAGTGAAAAATCTCATGTGCCATCACATTGTTGTCTTGAATGAAGCGGCCTTGAATGAAAGCCGATTGGTAAGGAGAGACAAACTTGTGAAGAAGGGTTTTGAAGCGGTTGGCCAAAATTTTGGATATGATCTTATAGTTAAAATTTATGAGGCTAATGGGACGAAACTGGTTCACTCTAAAAGGATTGTCAATCTTAGGAATAAGAGCAATGTTAGTGTGATTAATCTCTTTTAGAAGGAAACCTCCTCTAAAGAAAGATTGAACAAAAGTAACCACACTAACCTTAACTACAGGCCACTAAGATTTGTAAAACAAACCAGTCATTCCGTCCGGGCCCGGAGCTTTATTTGGACCTAATTGGGAAATGGCTTGGTAAATTTCTCTCTCTTCAGGAATTTTGCAAAGCATAAGATTGTCTAAATCAGATATAACAGGGGAAACCAAATCATCAAGATCATCATCAATCATAGGATTAGTAGAAGTAAAATTGGAAGTAAAGAAATCCACAAAGTAACTGCCAATATTTTCTCTATCATTAAGAACAGTACCATCAACAGTTTTGAGAAAAGAAACAGAGTTATACCTCCTACGGTTTACAGTGGAAGCATGAAAAAACTTTGTGTTGAGGTCACGACAATTCAACCATTTCTCCCTGGATTTTTGTTTCCATAGGATCTCCTCTCTAGCAAGTTGTTCTTGAAGATTGTCTTGAAGATCATTTTCCTTTTTCAAGTTCTGATCAGTGGGAGGAGCTTGCTGAATTTTATCCAAGTCCGAGAGAATGGAGGTGATTCTTGATTGAATCTTCCCAAAGTGATTTCGATTCCAATCGGTAAGAGCTCTCTTAGTATTCTTCCATTTTTGGCAAAGGGTGAAAGCAGGGGAACCATCAACAAATGAATGCCAGGCATTAGCAACCACGTCATAACTGGAAGAGTCTCTGATCCAAAAAGCTTCAAAACGGAAAGGCTTGGGGATATGGAAGTAATTACCACCAGTTTGGAGCAGGATTGGATTGTGATCCGAAGCAGCTGCTGGAAGGTGTTTGATGATAGCATTCGGAAAGATGTGTACCCAAGATTGGTTTGCCAAACCCCTATCCAATCTTTCTTTGATGTTTGCTCGCCCATGACGACGATTATTCCAAGTGTAAGAGTTTCCATTGAAGCCAAGGTCAACCAAACCATTTTGATTCACAAAAGAGACAAATTCATTATGGGAGGTTGTACCAAAATCTCTTCTCCCTCTTTTTTCACCAGGGTTCAAAATGGAGTTGAAATCTCCAAAAAGTAGCCAAGAGCCTCCAAAAGCATTACCAGTAGAAGACAGATTCTCCCAGTATGCAGCCCGGTTGACCCATGAGTGAGGACCGTGTGTACAAGTCAAAAGCCACGGACAAAAACCAGGGTCTGAGTACACCAAACATGAAATATGATATCTATCCAGACGAATAGGTTCAATTTCAACTCCTTGCTTCCAAGCTATAACCATGCCTCCGCTAGAGCCATTAGCAGGGAAGTGCAACAAAAAAGGAAAGCCGAAACCATTGAGATTTTGCTGGACTGACTGAATTGAGATTTTTGTTTCTGACAAAAAGATCAGATCAGGATTGTTCCTTCTGATCAGTGCTCGCAGAGATCGGATTGCCGCGGGGCGAGCAAAACCCCGGCAATTCCAGGCCAGTAAAATCATTTGTTGATTGGGGGCGTGATAAGGCTCGCCACCTCAGCCAGAGAAGTATCTTGTTCCATAGGGAAAGGGTGAACCAAAAGGGCTCTATTAGGACAGTCAGGAATTGTAGGAGCCTCCACGGGAGAGAGACGGATTTGCTTCCGGTTATTTCCATGAGAGGAGGAAAAGAGTGAGTAAGGACGGAAGCGTTTGGGTGTTGAGTGGATCCTTTTGGGGTATGGATTGGTGAAATTTCTGGAGCTGACTTGAATGCTAGGAGAGGAAGGTTGGTGTTTTATTTTGGTTGAAACTGGTAAACTTCGGTTCGTGAGAGTAGGGGTGGGGTCTGGTGGGTCCTCAGTAATTTCTTCAATGTGAATAATTTGGGAATGGTATAACTGAGTGGTAGAAGAGGTAATTTGGTTTCCAAGTGTGGGGGCTTTTTCGGCTAAGGCTGTGTTGAGAGGTTGGGGAGTGGCGAAGTGTTTGCCAGATATTTGGTAGGGTAAAGCTGCATGGGGAATAGTGGGGAAATTTAATGAAGGTGGTGTTGATATGTAAGGAGCTGACGTGAAGTGTGATGGGTTTTCCTTGGAATGGGCAAAGGTCAGTGGTTTAGTGATCGAGGTTGGTGAGTTTATAGACTGGGTTACCGAGTTAGCGTGTGAGAGAGGTTGAGTTGACTCAATATGTGTGAGAACCAGGGAAGAGGATGAATCAGAGTCACCGATGTGAGGAAGGGGATTTGAGTTTTGGCTTTTTGGAGGGTTGGGAATGGAGAGAGTGTTTCCATGTATAATAGGTTGCTGAGAGGGGGTTGGTTTGTTGGTAAATATGATGGTTTCCACACTAATGGCTGGTGGGGGGTTGGCACGGAGATGAGGGCCATATGGAGGTACTGTTGTTGGAGAGGGATTTTCAGGGCAATAGAGTTTGGCATGACCAAGTCTTCCACAAGCAAAACAGAAGTCAGAGAGTCTTTCATACTTGAAATGAATCCAAATCGAAGATTTACCTGGTCGATGGTGGTAGAACCCAGGAATCAAGGGATTCTGCAGATTAATATTGACTTGTACCCTCAGGAATTGCTTGCGGTTTAAGGCCAATACAGTATTCATTTCCACCTCAATGAGCTGACCAAGCTTGGTCCCAATGGCTTTAGCATTTCTCAGATTCATCAACTCTAGTGGTAAATCATGGATTTGAACCCAAAAAACACCATAAGTAAAGTCAAGTTCTTTGTAGGTCATGCTTGCTTCCCATTTCTTTAAATTAAGCAAGTGGCCATTTATATTCCAAGGAGAAAGATCAATGACCTTTTGTAGTTCTGAAGCATTCTTGAAAGTGAAGAGAAAAACATTTTTACCGATGGCTTCGAAGTGCAAGGAGGAAAGGAAGTTCCAAGCAGAGTGGAGGTTTCCTTTCACTTTTGATTTGGCTATGGGATTATGAGATATAATTTTTCCTGCAAGCATGTGTAGAGAAGGGGAGTTTTCTGAAAGGTTTGTGGGCAAGAGGAGTGGTGGATTGTCAAGCCAGTTGAGATTTTCGGCTTGGTGGGTGATCTGTTCGATTCCTTCTAAAGGGTTTTCCATGGAAGGAGAAAGGAGGTTAACGTAGTTGGGAAGGAGAAATGAGTTCTCCAGAAATCATGGATTTGAGTTGGGAAGGAGAAATGAGTTCTCCAGAGAAGCTTTTACTCGAGAGAGAAAAGCAGAGAGGGTTTTTTAGATTTCTTGTAGACTGCTTGTTGTATGTGTAGTTAGTTCATTTAAACCAACTTGTTTTATATGCCTAGTACTTGTGCAATATGAAGCTCATTGAAATAATCTAAACTGAAAAATTGGTTCAGTTTTGGACTTTTTCATTTTATTAACCAGATCAGACTGGTTGGTCTGACTTTGAAAACCGGGAAGTGGTCTTAAAACAGGTCAGTCATACCGTCCAAAACTGTTACCCTGTGCAAGGCTGTTGACTTGCCAGTGCAACCGGTGAACCCACTGGACTGTTAATGAATTGAGCGGTCTATGAACTTGAATTTAAAATAAGATGGTTATTAGAATGGAGGTGCAGAAGTCCCAAGCGGAGGGCTTCAATACCAACTGATGGTGCTTGGAATTCACGCATAGTAAGCAAGAGAGGAGCACAAGTGGGCTGAAAAAGAGGAAGGGTGACAATGAGAGGAGCGAGTGGAAGTTTTTGTGCCTGTGTGTAGAGAGAGAGAGAGAGAGAAAGAAGTTTGGCAGAATTCTTTTTTCTTTTTTTCTTTCTTTGGGGGGAGGTGGGACGTTTACCATTTGCCAATGTAAGCCATTTTTTTTTATTGGTAAGTTACACGGGCACCCAGTGACCCTTGAACCAACGACCTCACCCCCCACCTTGCTATAAAGGAAGTATCATTTGAGCTAAAGCTCGTTGGTTTTAAGCATATTGTTTTGTTGTTTTGATGTGAAATCTAGTTCATATTTTTTCGAATAGATGATAATGCGTTTACTTTGATAATAATGATGATATTTTAATGCTAAGCTGCCTACTTTATTTTTTATGCCACACAGCAAAATTGACTGATCTATTCTTCATGGGAAGTGTAAATATCACTTTACTATATAGCATCTATTGTGTTTTGCATTCAATTAACTTGCTGAACTATGCATCTCAAGATGCCCTCATATTTAATGTTCAGGACATTCAGTGGGTTAATCCTTGAACCCTTCCATTTATTGGCTTTTGATGTAGGTCTTAGATAGAGGTGAAAAGATAGAGCTTCTGGTGGATAAGACTGAGAACCTTCATCAACAGGTTAGTGGTGCTCTCTCTTGTACTATGCATTTGTCTCTGAGATTTATACTCGAGAGAAGTTTGAATGAGAAATTTCCGTCCTTTATTTTCTGCATATGTAAAGTGGAGTCGAAGTAAATAAATCTTTTCGGTGTTTGATTATGATTTTGCTCCGAATACTTTTACTGCTATAACATTCATGAATTAGTTTCTATCCAGAGTTATTGCAGCTCAATTCAAAGATGTGGTTTATGGAGGCTGATTGGTTTGCAAAATCTGGAATGTCAGATAGATGGTCGAAAATGTAGGTTGTATATGGTGGTGGACATTGGGGAGAAAATACAGAAACTTCACACTAAGCTCCCATGTTTTAATTTCAAACAGGATAGATTAGTTGCTTAATGTAAATTGTGCAGTTGTTTCAGAAGAGGTGTGCATCGATTATGTGCTGCAATCATTTTATATTGTAAATCCCATAATTTTGGCATTATAATAACGTAAAAATCGTATGATCTTCTCATTTAACAATGTTAATGGTGATGAAATCTGTTTCAAGATTTTAATTCCTTGGACTTTTCCCAATTGATTTGCTTACAGGCACAGGACTTCCGGAGTGCAGGGACGAAAATCCGGAGGAAGATGTGGCTGCAAAACATGAAGGTGAAGCTGATTGTTTTGGGAATTCTGATAGCGTTGATCCTCATCATAGTCCTCTCTGTTTGCCATGGGTTCAACTGCGTGAAATGAGCAGATTCTGAAGAGGCCTGTCATCTTGTGTATTCAAAACTTGGAGTTATTATATCAAGAGAAATATCATATCATATATATATCTTTCTCACGACTATGTATGTAGTCCAAAATTAGCAACTTCCAGTTACTTTTGCGTGTGAATGAACCCCATAAGATATTATTATGTCAAAAGAATGCTCTTCCTTTAAAACATAGCTGTTGCTTGTTTGCCTTTTCTTACATGCGTGAACAAAGCCAATTTTATGAGGAATGCTACATGCTCACTTCGTCTTAAAAGTTACATCAGAGCATTACTCCAATTATATCCAGGTTGTCAAGTTGGCTTTATTTTCCATGATGGGACAATGGTCGAATTCCCGTTTGCTGGGAAGCCCATTTGTTCTTCTGGCATTTGTTAACTTGCTAAAATGTCTTGGAATAATAACATAACAAATAAACAAGTTTGCGAACAGTATTATGATGATTTACTCGCAGGCTTCAGTGATCAACCGTATTGTAGACTTAGTTAATAAAATAAAAAATAAATAAAAAAACTGTACTGTGGTCTGAGTTAAATTTCCCTCCATAAATAGAAAGAAGAGGGTATTAATATTTCGGGAGTTGGTAGAAACTTCACATACCATCAAGAACAACAAAATTTTCTGGCCACTAAAAGAACTAAAATTAATGGAAACCAAGCATATCAAATACCGACCATGAATATGATGGGATGACAAACATTTCTCATGATTATAATCAAAATAATATAACTATTATTACTAGATAAAATAAAATAAAAATAAAAATATTAGATACTCATTTTAATTAGATCAAAATTTATCATAAATAGACAACATAAAAAATATACGAATTCATGTCAGCTTTTTTTTTTTTTTGGAAAGGAGATGATATCAACACATCCATCAATTTAATAAAATTTAAGATTGCAAACATATAACCTGCAAGTTGACAGGTATTGCACTCTCAAAAACTCCAAATCAATATTCTTGTCTTTCTGACAGATTCTGTATCTTTCTTTCTCCTAAATATGAATAACAACCTAAAGTATTTCCTACTGTTAAAAGACAAAAATGAAGGAAAAAAAAAAAAAAATCAGAATTAATGCTAAATATGCAGAATTTGTGGCCTTGGTAATTTTGGCTATTTCTTTTCTTTTTTCTTTTTTTCTTTTTTTGGTTTTTGTTGATGAGTTAAAACCATAAATAAACGATAAATCTGAAGGGTGCTATAAACCTGGTTTCTGATCATGAACAAAAAATATTGGATGTCACTCACAGTGTGCAATGCACAAGCAGTTTTCAGAATCATAGTATTCTACAGCTACTTCATTGATGCCTCACACTGAGCAACTCAACATCAAATATGAGTGTCCCTAATGTTGAGCCTTCTCCATTGGCAAGACGAGTTGGATTGAAAATGGTAGTAAATAGCCTCTGCCTGTCAAAAAACTGGAAAGGAAAAAAGAATATAAAGGCCATCCCCAGCATACTGTTATGTGTATATAATAAATCTGAATGCTAAAAAGTTACCTAACCACAGTAACCGGGTAATATTTTCTAAGTATAATTAGTGAATTTGAGCTAAAAAAATGTTATAATAAACAGAACAATCCTCATCACAGCAGAGCCTCTCTCTCCCTCTCACTAGTGCAGGTTTGTTTCTACAGACCAATATCAGGACATCATATATCAATTGGTGCCAGACAGATATCCTTTCACCATCTAGTCCAATAATGATCAATCATGGCATGTTTTTGCTACTTTGTTACTCTCCCACCACCTATTGATACGTTTATGCCCTAAATCTAGCTTTTGGAAAAGAGATTCCATAATATTATTCACTTTTTTGTAAAGAAAAAAAAGATGCTTAATCGTTTGGTGGCGAAAATTTAGATAACGATGAATATTATAATATGCAAATCAGCAACAAGTAAATACACAAGAAAAAGCATTCATTCAAAGCATAGATTAGCATAAATCAAACCAACAACAGAGGGAGGTGGGACGAGGAGTAAATACATTAGGTGGTAGGGGTTCTTGGGACGTGCTCTGATATCCTTGGGATGGCGGGATGATGACTCTTTGAATACCACCTACTTTCATTGATCTCACGGCTGCTTCTATCCCCGAAATCACCTGCATATAAATTTGATATATCAATGAGCTCAGTAATTCCAATAAAATAGTCTTTAAAAGCATATGAGGGGCAAGTACAGTTCAAAAATTATGAACCTATATCACTTTAGAATGGCTAAAAAAATCGAAATCACACACACAGTGCAGGAATCTAGCCCTAGGAAAACAAGAAATAGAATTTATGAAAGCATGGCATGGTTTTCCAGTCATTTTCACTAATGCCACAAAACGATACCAATCCCTAATGCATTTAAACTCTATAATAGTGTCATATACATATAGAGAAACTGGTCGAATTTCTTTCAAATTAAGGCAAAGTGACCTAGCTCTTTTTCAATCACAAATATTGGACAGGCTGAAAAGAACAAGACATGCTGCTGGATTATTTCAAGGGTATTAGTTATGCAGAGATAATCCAAAACATCAGCTAGTTTATAGAGAAGACCAATGATTTATTAACTGGCAGAAAAATCATTTAAGCATTCAAAGAGCACCAGACAAGTATGATTACAACACGGCAGACGACACTTTTTGAGAAGTTGTGAAAATTATGTAGACCTGCAAAAACTAATTAAAAAAAAAAATGAAATTCGTCCAAAAGTACCTACTTCCCAGCTTATAAAGGCTGTCAGGCCACAAAAATGACTGCATCAATAATTAATAGTTAATCCCAAAGATTTCCAACGAATATATAACTTTCCAAATTGAAAAAAAAAATCATAAATACATGAAACTCTATAAATAAAATGTAAAATTCTCTTGGATATTAGAGATTATGAAAAGAAGTTACGGAAAAAAAAAAAAAACTGAACCCAACTCTTAACCATTAGATTCAAATGGCCCTACCTACTTCTAAATGAGGCATACTGACAAACAATGAGTAGGGTAAGTGGTGGTGAGGCTTCAGGCAGAAGGAGCTGTTTTTACAAAAATATGTATATTTTAAGGGGGCGTAGTGGAGATGGAAAAAAGAGAAAACAACAATCAAAGGAGTAAGAACTTTTCCTTTTCTTTTTTTAGCTTCAATTTAATACTTTCAACTTAATGCTCGGTTCAACCAATCAGTAATAGAAAAAGAAAGGAATCCTTATAATTTGGAGTCATATCACATTTTTTTTGCCTTCCTGGCAATCAAAATATATATAGACAATTGGTAAGTCAAAAAAAAAAAAAAAACCAATTTTAGTGCAGCAGCAACACAACCACTTTTTCTAGATTGCTACACAGAAAGAGATTTCATAATATATACCACCACTGCCTCTGAGTCGCTGGGCAACTTATCCAAAACAACAAAAGACTCGCTAGGCATTTTACAGGTTAAAGACATACACCATGAGCATTACAAGGCTCGTATCTTGCAATTATGACATTAAAGTTTATATATGATAACCAGTTTCAGTACTGATATCAGGACTTACTTTCCCAGAGCCAAGTACGAACACAAAAGGAATTGGTTCACCATTTTCATCTTTGTGATCATATGTTGAATCAAAGCGCCATCCTTGCTTCGCTGCCAACCTTCCATAGTAATGAACTGCAACCTTCACATTTGAACTCAAAAATTGATGGATAATCGATGCTGATAAACACCAGAGATTATCAGATCTCTATCTGTTAAATTCCCCTACATATTCTATGAAAGGCATAAAATATAAACACTACCATTTTTAACTGTTTCATGTAATACTAGCTCAAAAATGCAGTAAAATGCAGGATTTTCATTGTTGCAGGTAGAAAAAAAATATATGGCAGTCAGCATCCAATCTGTTCTAGCCATAAGCAGCAATCTTCTTGAGTCAGCACACTCCATCAAGGGTTGTAACCAACTACTTGAAGAACATATTTACTCACTTGCTAACATAATGCACCAGACTAAACCAAAGGTGGTATAGAGCCACAGACCCACAACCACATAAAAAGGCCAAGTTTGTTACAATGTAGTCCATTTAATTACCACTTGTATGGGCATACAACAAATCAAGACTTTGTAACTAAACATAATATAAAGTAAATAGTCGCAGAGTGAAGGTAGCTATTTGGTTTATTAATATTTGTGTGCTCTTCTCTTATGGTCCACGTGTATTTTGTGGGGTTGGGGCAGGAAAAATCAATGACAAGACCACATGGCCCACCATCTATCTTCCACCATTTGCAGCGCTGATCAACTTTGAAACAATAATATACATCTCAGATCCAGAAAAAAACTTGTGTTTGCTAGATCTCGTTCCTTAGAGAAAAAGGGTAAAACAAATTTTGCTATGACTCTCTGTCTATTATGTTCATTTCAAAATGTGTACAAGATTAGCTACAGCCTTCAATCAGACATCTACGCTATAAAATAGAAGCAAAATAATGTCTTCTCTCCCATAATAAGTAATAATATTGGTGAAAGATACCAAATTTGGGAATGTGAACTGTTTGGTGTTCCACACTACCTACAATGTGAATTGGACCCAATTCCGTGTGGTCATGGAAGTTGAAATCCGTTGATTGCGTGACAACTCACTTGCCAAGTCAACTAGCCTAAAAAATGGATGGCATTGAAGTGCACATCCTATACAAAGCCAATCCAGTGGGATGGTTTTCCACCCCTATACTAATCTTCTTCTTCATCTTCAAAGCCACCCCCACTGCCCACCTCTGTGGGGATGAATCATCCCCGTGCATTTGTAAGGGTGGAGAACCACCACCTGATGGAACCCTACAATTAACAACATAAATATATTGGAACCCCACAACTAATAACATAAATAGATAATATTAGCTCATTTTGGGTAGGAGACCACAATAGGTCCCTTAGGTAGGAGAGACCACAATAGTTCTCCTTTAGGTAGGACAGAACACAAATAAATCAAATTAGGGTTGGAAAGAAACCACAATTTTTTAATAATTCTTCATTGATATGTTTGTTACACTTATCCCCTATTTATACTATTCTCGGACTACTAATGCAATACAACTAGACAACCAAGTAATACTACTAATACTACTACAACTAGATAATAACATAAAAATATAGAATTAGACTACAACAAAATAAATAAGTAAACATTAGGGCTTCCATTGTATGTAAAACTTTATTATTACAGCCTCTGCGGGTAAATCCCCAAAATCCCCACCCTCACAGAAGGGCAGGGATGGATCTCCGCCCGCAAAGAGGCGGGTGGGGTGGAACTACCCCACCACTACCCACCTCCACAGGAACTCCTAAAAGGGAAGAGTTGGAGAACCACTCCACAAAGGGGCAGGGTCGAGCCACCATCGCCCCTCTGTAGAGGTGGTTCTCCACCCCTCCAAGGGGGCAATGGAGGTGGCTCCACCCTCTCCACCCTCTAAAAGGGTGAAGGTCCACCCTGCAGAGGGGTGATAGAGGTGGTCCACCACCCCTCTGCTCAATTTTTTTTTCTTTGATTTTTGTGTCTTTCTCTTCTGGTTTTTTAGGCATAAGAAGCACATGAGACATGATAATATGTCTCTTAATACACATGGCAATTTTTTATTGTGCTTACATGGAAAAATTAAGGATTGGACGGAAAATATAACGGAATGACGTATTTGTCACTTGGTCAAAACTCATATCCTTAATTGTCAAAAGTAAAAAACTTAGGCCCTTATTTGTCACAATGACAACGCTCAGGGACTTTTGAGGTCATATCCCTAATTCTTTTAATGATATGGAATCTATGAAGATGGATAAAGTATGTTTTCTGCAAACCAAGCAGTTTTTAAATTTGCAGTGGTAAGGACGAAACAATCATGTGTACAAATTTGAACATGTGACATCACCCTTCACCCCTTATGGAAAGGAGAGGCCATTTGGTCCAAAGACCATTGGTTGTGTTTGGCAATGGGCAAACCAAAGCCATTTACTATTCATCATATAATTAAACTCTCAACATTCTTACTTTTTATATCACATCAATCACTTTTTAGTACTATTCAAATAAAAAAATAACTATAAAAAAAAAAAAAAAAAAAAATCACTTTTCTATACCAAATATTCTTACTTTTTCTCACGCCTATCACTTCCAACTACAGGTCATCGCTACAGTAACATGCTATTACCAAACATAGCCATTGGCACATTCCTTTTGGTTTCATATTGCCAAGTAAGAAACTTCTGTATCACGTTATTAAGTATTCTACTGCAAAATGGTTTTGTTTTCTGCAACTCTAATTCACAAGCCTCTAGGGAAATTAGAAATGAAAAACCAACCATCAGCATTAAAACTAATTACAGAAAATGAATCTTAACCACTATTCCTTCTTCAGAGCATAGCAACTGCTAAGGACCTTTCTACAGTATAAAAAGATAAAAGTGAACAGACAGAGTCTTGAGCAATTTACCAACAAACGCAAAGTCCAACCAACAATGAAAGAACCAAAAACCTTTGCCTCCTGCAAATAGTTACTTCAATCTTAAACAAGCAAACCAGAGTGATAAGAACCAAAATAGTTTCTCCTCCCTGCCACCGCTCTTCCCACTTTGTTAAGTTTAATTTGCTAACTGACATCGGCTATAGTCAGCAGCTGAAGTTTTGTACAACCGTCAAAGAAAATTTATAAATTTATTTCCTACCCTGAATCAGTGCACCTCAACACCTCCATTTCAGCTTCTCTTCAAGTTCTTACCTCCTTCCCCTTGTCAATTTCATAACTTTCCTCCTCTTGATTCTTCTGCAATGACATCACAAGCTCCAGCAACTAAAGTTCTTATTCCCTCTTTGGCACCAATATAAACCAATTATGACTTGCGACAATCAACAGCCGCCAATTTCTTTCATCCAATCATTTATATCAAACTCACAGCACCCTCACTTCTTATTACTATCTAACCATTGCACATAATAAGAACACAAATGGCTAATGCAGCCAATAAGGCCACTCAATTCAAGATTTAGTTGTTATAATGGTCAGAAACATGTATAATTCACAAATTTATCATCACTCCGGCAGTGAATTTTCAAAGAGATTCTCTATTCTCTATCACTTCACTTGCCTTAAAATCAGAAAGATTGAATCCTAGACATCAAGACTGATAAGAGATTTCTAATCAATAGGTAAAGATATTATCAAAAATGAAACCACGCTAAAGAATTTATAAATAAAAAGCAATATATACATTAAGAAATATCCAAAAATGAGTAATTTAAAGAAATAATTGGTATGAAAAAAATGTTATTGCGTACATGATGTGAGAGAAAGAGAGAGCGTGCTCACCTGGTCGCCATCCAGAGGGATTTCTCCGGAACCAAAGCGAACATCCAATACCTTTACGCCACCTGAATTTGGGAGCTCGCGGAACTCGGATATGGCGGACTTGGAAGAAGAAGAAGCAATCAGTGTTGAGAAAGTAGCGGAGAAAAGAGACAGAGATAGAGCTGCTCTTCTACTTGTTACTGAAGAAGATGAAGAGGAAGAAGATGTTGCAGAGACGTTGTTCGATGGTGATATTGGAGGCACGAACCGGAGGATTGGATGGTGGGAAACACGGGGAGATTGTACTGCAGCAGAACACTGAATCATCTTCTCCCCTGTTGAGCGTTTTCTATTAACCGCAAAAATGGAAGAACCAAAAAAACAAGCCACGCCGTCTGTGGGAATCGAACCCACGACCACGTGTTTAAATTAATTTATAAACAAATTTATTACTCACAATATATTGTTGAATTTCAAAGACGAAAACAAAAATATAGAAATATGATATAAAAAATGGTTAAATACTAAAAATCCCCATAGGGTTTTAGCACTTTATTTTTTTTCCCTTAGGTTTTGATTTGAATCACAGGAACTACCTGTAATTTTGATAAAGACCAAATTGATCATTCCATTCATTGACCTTTAGTTGACTTAATAGAAGTCCACATCACTGACACATAAACCAATTAAAAATCGATACCTGGCATAAATAGTCACATCATCAGTGATGACGTGACCACCTAATTAAATTTTTTATTTTTTATTTTTTAAAAAAACTTTCAAAAAAAATAAAAAATAAAAAATTGGGGGTGGCCCTTGGCCATTCGAGCCACCCCCTTTGAGGCCACCCCCATCCGGCTAGATGCCAGGCCACCCCCAATTTTTTTTTTTCCTTTTTTCCTTTTTTTTTTTTATATTTTTTTTAAAATAAAAATTTTAATTAGGTGGCCACATCTTTTTTATTTTTTATTTTTTTTAAATAAAAATTTTAATTATGTGGCCACGTCATCACTAATGACGTGGCCACTTATATCAAGTGTCGAATTTTAATTGGTCCACGTGTCAGTGACGTGGACTTCTGTTAAGTCAACTAACGGTCAATGGATAGAATGACCAATTTAACCTTTATCAAAACCAAATGTACCTCCTGTAATACAAATCAAAACCTAAGGGAGAAAAAATAAAATGTCCAAACTTTAGGGGATTTTTAGTATTTAACCCTATAAAAAATTTAAAATATATATATATTAAAAAGGCCCCATCTTAAATTGTTGCCTTAGGCCTCACAACATATCGAGCCGGGCCCTGACGTGCTCTATCAACTGAGCTAAGACGACATCTTTGATAGTAGTAAAGGTTTTAATTATTTCAATCAATTTGTTTCTGAAAATTATCTAAATAATATTACTTTTTACATCCATTTATCATGCTCATTTTACCTTAAACATTATGCAAATAAGTCATAATCATTATAAAACATAACTAAATAATCATTAAGTCATAGCTCTCCTCTATATGGTCCCATATCCTTAAGCCACACAGAATTTGACTCTTAAAAAATGATGTTGACTATATCTCTCAAAAAACTTGGTGCCTCCTAAGATCCATCATCAACTAAACTATCCATGAAACAACACATATTTTATAAGTGGAAAAGAATATAAGTGTAAGTTCATGACTTAGTAAGTGTAAATACATATAGCATATAAATTATTATGTGGTGAACTCATATGGTTATAAATCACAAGTAGCAATATAAGGTTATAATTCATCATTTAACAATATCATCATGAATGCAATATAGATATAACATATGTTATAGTAAGAGAATCATATTATAGTTCAACTTCATATGGCATATCCAAGCCATTAACCTTTCTTGGTAGAGTTGGCGTTGTCCCAAGGGATCCATAGTACAATATCGCCGCATATCGTCTTCTACTAATAGCCCCACAGAATTCGACATCGGGTGGCCCACTCTACTAGCAAAGCCATAATACTGACCTCATTCGTACATGATGCTCTTGTCACAAAATCACTATTCAATCAAAATCCAAACATGAAAAGTAAATTTATTTGGGAATAAATGCAAAATTATTCCCTGTGGTTTGCCTAAATTACAAATAACTCTATATTATATTAAAATAAATTTAAAGGTCCCTAAAATATGCCAAAAAAATAGTTTAGTCATTGGGGTCAAATTTTGTTAAAACATATGAGAGTTTCTATTAAGTATCACGTTAGTGCTAATAACATGACAACCCGTATCACACTTAATAAAAAAATGTAAATAAATAAAAATATAAATAAAATAAAATAAAATAAAAAACTAAAAATTATTTTTAAAAAATAAAAAAGCAAAATGAGCCCATACAATTTACAATTTCAGCAATTTCTTTTAGTGGATTCTTCTGCGCCTTGCCCTTTACGTCTACCTTTACTACCAAATTCTCTTTTCAAACTAAACAGCTACAGACGCGAAAACTTCTTCAACGGTAATTGGACTTAGAATCTGTTTAAGCAGTTTTCCGAATGATGACGTGGAATAGATCTCGTAAATATCTTGACGTCCACTGGGATTTATCTGACTGAGAAATGGCAAAGAAAAGGAATCAAAGCTGCCGGCGTTGTCCGGCGGGAGATAGCTCCGATGCCTAAGTTAGTCACAGTGTTTAAGAGAAAATATAACTTCGAAGATAGAGATAATCAGAGATATTCAGCTCAGGAGAGGGAAAAAAAAAAGTTACCAAAATCAAAGAGGGGACCCCCCTTTTATAGGCATTAGTCTGTACCTGTGGACCTGACACTATGGACTTTTACCGAGAGTCCATGTGTCAAGTAATATATTTGAAGAATGATAAATAAAGTATTATACAAATATAATTAATATTCCGATGGTAACCCTCGGTTAATCCTTCCAGGCTCGGCTAACCGAGCCTGAGAACCAAGTATTTGAGGATATAAGTTCAGATGAGCCTAAGTTTACCGAGCATAAGTTTGATGAACAGTAAAATGACCGAGCTTTGACGATGGGCCGGCAGGTCATCCTGCCAGGCCCAAAATAGCTGATCCATGACCCAACAGTTACCCCCCAATTTCCTAGTTTGACAGACTACGGAAATTTCATATTTTCAGAGAATGGATCAGTTATTTATAAGCTCAGTTTTACTTTTGATAAAATAAAACAAATTGACTCTTAAATTTTAAAAAATTTTGAATTTTGAATTTTCAAAAAATAATGGTTGGAGCGTTTAAACGATTTACCTCCGCCTTTTGAGAGCCACGCGTTGGACTTCCTGCGGTTAAAATTTGAGGTGGCCATGTGTCAACTCCTGCATGGAGAGTAAGAAAGAAAAAGGCGCCTCTTGCTAAACCCTAGTCCCTAGGGTCTTAATTGCGCCGCTCCAGCTTTCCCTTTCAAAAACCCTTTAAAAATTCATCTTCCCCTTTGTTTGTTTTCCACTGTTTTCATTAGAAACCATTGTTGCATCTTCTGAGCTTTTGCAGATCGCCCTTTTTC
Source organism: Corylus avellana (assembly GCF_901000735.1). Lineage (NCBI taxonomy): Eukaryota > Viridiplantae > Streptophyta > Magnoliopsida > Fagales > Betulaceae > Corylus > Corylus avellana. Next base: position 34,673,080 of record NC_081542.1, read on the forward strand.
TTTCTAAGTTAGCCCTTTTTCACTCAAACCTTGCTGCCGAGTATTTCTTTTTAAAAGTTGTGTACTTCAGAACCTCAGTCGAGTCTGTTCCTTCAGCCGAGCCATTTGTTCACCCCAACTGCCCGATACTTCATTACTTGGATTTTCTCCTTCCCCTAATTGAACCATCGGTCAGTCATCTTTGTATGAGTGTTACGCACCTTCTAATTCAGCAAGGTCTTGTTTCAATCCCTCGCCAACTAACTCCCGAATACCAATCCCTAATGAGTCGCAGAGTCGAGGATGTCCCCAGTGCGCTGGGTACTTTACACCCAATTACATGGGAATCCAAATTGACGGGGGAGGATGAGGAAGAGGTTCGCGAAATTTGCCATCTTCCTGATTCGATTCAAATACGCTTTGATGACGACAATGTCGGAGCTATGGTTGATGCTGACAGTAACGAAGTTTGTGTTTATCTGGATATGTTCCGGATAGGTCTGAGGCTGCCTTTCTCAAGGATAGTCCGGGAATTGTTAAGTTATATCCGGATGGCTCCCCACCAACTGCTGCCGAACAGCTGGAGAGTTTTCTTCGCTTGCATGATCATTTGGCCGAAGATTCTCGGGGTAGACCACCCCCTTACAGTAGTGGAGTTTCTGAAGATTTACCGACTAACCAAATGTCCCAAAATTGAGTTTATATACACTTTCCAAACTCGGAAAAAACTAAAGCTCCTCACCTACAGGCACACCTATACTAGCAACAAGGGGTGGAAAGACCAATTTTTCTTCATTCGAGGTGATTGGGAGTTTGTACCTTCAGAAGTAATCAGGGATCCGAGTGTCCCTTGAGAAACCATTGCCCCATCAAACCGAGGTATAAACTGAACTTGATTTTGCTTTATTATTGTTTGTTGTTGCTGCCCCTTCTTTTTTTCTTTCTTTGCAGGAAAGCTAATCTTCACATATGTTTTTAGGTCAACAAGAACCGAGCTTGACCCCCAGTGAAGCGCAATGTGTGAGAGACGTATTGGATTATGCTGAGCTTCATCCTCTGGAGATGGATTATGATGTCCTCATGACTGATGAGAACCTGAGGCTCTATGTGTGGACTTCTGCACCCGAAAGGCTAGTAGAAGCTGCTCCACCGAGAGTACCAGTTACAGAGGTGCCAAGAAGACCGACTGTTGGGGCTGAAGGGCCCTCTAAAGGAAAGGGCAAGAGCCTCCGAGAATGACAGAACACTCGGTTCCCATTTCTGTATTTTGGAGTGCTTTTCAAGCGAAAAGACTTCTTCCATTCTCACTTGCTTAACGTAAGCTTTCCTTGCCAAACTGGATTCCCCTCTGCCAGCCAATCCTCCCAAGATTGTTTGGATCTCCCCAACTATGGTTTGATTCTGAGGGTTTTGTTGACTGATCTGAGGAACCCTCGGCTCATCACGCCTTTGTCTCTAATTGCGCAGGCCATCATTGTTCGGCCTCGAGCTTGGTCCTGACCAGTGGCTCTGCCCAACTGGAGGATTCTTCTCTCGACCCTTCTCTTCGGCTACAAACTTCAATAACTTCCCATTTCTGAGAAATTTTTCAATTTTGAACCGGAGACTTATACAATCCTCAGTATAGTGCCCGTGGTCATTATGATACTCGTAAAACTTCTGAGTGGTGCGATTTTGGGGAAGAGCTTTCATCTTTCCAGGCCATCTGAACCTCGGATCCTTCTTGACCTCCGTGAACACCTTGTAGACAGTGGTATTTAGAGGTGTCCATTCTACATACTATTGCTACTGATTCTACCTGGGTTGCAATTCAATCTTCTTCTTTGGGGTTCTCACCTTCTGATGGTCTCTTTTCTTCTTTTTCTTCTTCTCCACAAAAGTTTTTGGTGTTACCGTAGCCAAATCTGGAATAGGCCTACTTTCTTCAGGTTTAGACTTCATCAAAGCTGAGGTAGTTTCTTCTTGGTTAATGAATTCCTCAGCTTTGTTAGTGAATTGCCGAAGAGTTCCCAAAGTTGATTTCCGAGCTAATTCTGCCATCAACGGCCCATCAGCCTTTATGCCGTGCATCAAGGCTGAAAGAACAATTTGCTCATCCGAGGTTTCCACCGTCAACTTCTCCCGATTAAACCGTAATATATAATCTTTCAAGGACTCGGTTTTCCCTTGTATAATGGATAGTAAATAAGCTGGATTCTTTTTCCTCTTTCGAACCGCAAGGAACTGACCTAGGAATTGTTGTCCGAGATAGTCAAAACTATCAACAGATTTAGGACTCAGTCCCCCAAACCATTCTTTAGCAACACCTTCCAGAGTTAACGGAAAAGCTCGACAAGCTATTTCGTCTGGAGTATCGTGAAGAATGATGTGAGCTCGGAAACTTTCCATATGATCATAAGGATCTTTGCTTCCATCGTACTTGTCGACTCGAGGCATCTTAAACTTGAGGGGAAGAGGAAACCTCATTACCTGATCAGTGAAAGGTAAGTTAGTATATTGCATAAGATCTTTGGCTGCGGACTGATCCTCACCATTTTCAATTAAGAAAGCCATCTTCTCATATTTTTTTCTTATTCACCGCAACCCCTTCAGGGTTTACACGATGATAGCAACTTTGGTGAGAACGACTGTGATGAGATTTTACATGACTAGTTTCGCCTTGGTGAGATTTGCCACCAAGATGCACCTTATTACAAGATCTTTTTCGGTGGGAGTCTTTCCCGGTTTGGATAGTAGTATGACTCCCATGTATTGAGCTTCCGGTGTCATGCCGAACTGATTGCTGTCGGGTTGGTGATGGTGGTGCCCGGAATACTTCTTGTCTTTCACCGTGCGTCAGATCCCTTCTAGGAGTTAACTTAGAGACGATCTCTTCATTTTGTTTCTTCATGGCTTCCATTGATTCGACTATTCTCTTCATAAAGCTTTCTAACAAGGCTGTCTGAGTATTTGGGTTTTGTGACGTTCCAGGAACATCAGGTAGAACATTTGGAATAGGGCGCGGAGGTGTAACAGGGATGGGGTGTGGAGGTGTATCAGGATGCGGGGGTGTGTTCACCATAAGATTAGTAAGAACCGATAAAAAATCAAATCCCCACAGATGGCGCCAAACTGTTTAAGCAGTTTTCCGAATGATGACGTGGAGTAGATCTCGTAAATATCTTGATGTCCACTGGGATTTATCTGACTAAGAAATGGCAAAGAAAAGGAATCAAAGCTGCCGGCGTTGTCCGGCGAGGGATAGCTCTGATGCCTAAGTTAGTCACAGTGTTTAAGAGAAAATATAACTTCGAAGATAGAGATAAATAGAGATATTCAACTCAGGAGAGGGAAAAAAAAAAGTTACCAAAATCAAAGAGGGGACCCCCCTTTTATAGGCATTAGTCTGTACCTGTGGACCTAACACTATAGACTTTTACCGAAAGTCCACGTGTCAAGTAATATATTTGAAGAATGATAAATAAATTATTATACAAATATAATTAATATTCTGATGGTAACCCTCAGTTAATCCTTCCAGGCTCGGCTAACCAAGCCTGAGAACGAGTGTTTGAGGATATAAGTTCAGATGAGCCTAAGTTTACCAAGCATAAGTTTGATGAACAGTAAAACGACCGAGCTTTGACGATGGGCCGGCAGGTCATCCTGCCAGGCCTAAAATAGCTGATCCATGACCCAACATAATCTTCTCCATTTGATTAAGGTTTCGAGGTTTATGGGTTGGGATTTCACGTAAGAAAAAAGTATCCTAGGGCATAGAGACTGCCACATCACTACTACTATGACCAAAATAGCTTTTGAATGATGAATCTAGTTTGTGACACAGGTACCATTGAGCAGGCAATCTATGCAGTTCTTAGCACAAAAACAGAGCAGTCACCCTATTGCTTTCTTCTTTTTTTTTTTCTAAAAAATATTAATTTTTTAGTTTTATATATTTATATTTTTTTTATCATGAGTGATACGTGTCATCATGTTATTGGCGCTGACATGACACTTAACGGAATTAGGGAATGATTTGTAATTTAGGCCAACCACAAAAACCGATTTTGCATTTATCCCATTTATTTGACTATAAGGCTAACTCTTATAATAATAGTAAGCTCATGATCATTGTCCCGCACATAGTGGTATATAATATCATATGATGCAATTCATTTTTCACAATCTTTTATATGCAAGAATTTACAAATCGTCATTTTCATCATTTTGTTTAACTCATGACTCATTTTCACAAAAATAGAGTTCACAGCATTCGAAAATGTATTTCATGTGAGTTGTAAATATACATGTTTAATACGTAAAATAATCATATTATGCGAAAAGAAGACAATAACAAATATCCCTGTGAGTTTTACTCACTTGAGTTGTAGGGTTCCTCTACACGGTCCTTTTGAGGTTTCACAACCTTGAAATCTAAGAAAACCCCAAGTCAGCCCTCTATCTAGATGAAAATACACAACATTCGAACTATGGGTAAAATGGTCATTCTAATTACTCATTGAACATTCTTTGCTAAACGTTCGACACTCCAGTTGATTGTCTGTTGGGCAAAAAAAATGTTCAACTCCACAAAGGTCCTGACTTTAGCTAATCTAACACGATCTAAGATGCTTATATGAAGCTTAATATTTCCCTAGGTTGTATTAATGCATTCATGCACAATTAAATATGCTAAACATTATTAAACAACTAACCCATAGGTAATCTTACTTAAAATTTTATTACACCCTCATGAGTTTATATATAATTTTAAAAAGCACTGATATCAAGAGACGAGAGGCATTCATGCCATAATATTACTGTAAGAGCATCTCCAAAAGCTCTTTCAAAAACACTTTATAGTTATAGTTAGCACTTTTTAGCATTTTCACTTCTCCAACAAAGCTTTCAAAGTAAATGTTTTCAGCCATTTTCCTACAGTAGATTTTCATATTATTATAACACATTCTAAACTTTTTTATTATTTTTTCTCATCTTTCTCTCTCCTCTCTCTCCCTTCCCCTCTTATCCCTCTCGCCCTTCACTGAACCAAGGCCATCTCTTGAAGCCTTTGCTCTATTGCCCACCCACCACATCCACTGTAGTCGTAATTGCAACATCTCCACCATCAAACCCACTCTGCTGCCGCACCTTTTTTATATCCACCACCAAAAACCAGCTTGTCTACACCTTCCATCTCTCTCGTCTTTACTGTTGTTCATCGTGGACATGAAAATGGAGCTCAAGAAAGATGAAGGCCTGGTTTTGTAGCCCATATCTCCAACCCATCAGGCCAAACACCACAAAAACCGCAAAGCTTGAAAATTTAACCCGAAATCTCAAGACAGATGTTGATGGTGTTGAGGATGGCGCCGGCCATAAGTATGGCAAAGTGAAGCTCGTAAATGGCAGGACTATTTCTCGTTAATTAATTGATTCTCAGTTGGGTGGTGATTTTGGTGGTGGAATGGCCGGTGATTTCAATGAATTTGATGCTCTTATTTTGTTGAGAGAGAGAGAGAGAGAGAGAGATGGGGAAGAAAGGAAAAGAAGAGGATAAAAAAAATAAAAATAATACTGAAAAATATTATTTAATTAAAATAATATTATTTTGAAGTGTATCGTGAAAAACTAGTAATTAAAATGAAAAAAGTTACATTTTCAGTAGTTAAAATGACCATCCTTGCTGTAGATGCTCTAACAACGTCTTAAAGAACACCTGGGGGTGAGCAAAAACCTGCCAAACCCACAAACCCGCCTTGATCTGCCCGGATTTGGTTGTTTTTTTTTTGCACAAATGAGTTGGATTTCTTCCAACCTGTGCAGAGCGGGGCGAGTTTCAGGTAGAGAAAATTTTGGGCAGCGGGTACCCGCCCTGGCCCGCTGATCATCAAATAAAAAGAAAAAATCCTAGATTCCCTAGTTCTAACTTCTTCTAATTCTAACCTAGCCGCCTCCTCTCTCACTCTTGCCACTCCTCTTCTCTTCTCCTCTTGCCGCTCCTAGGTTTCTCTCTCTCTCACAGAGACTCATAGTGACCATAAAAATATGGAAGTGGGTATGCTTTGTTGACAACCAATCAACCTAATGATATAAAATACACTATTAGAGCATTCACAATGGGCTCTCTACATTTAACTTTTTCTCTAAAAATCTAACAAAACTCTTAAAAAGACCCATTTAACAAACTCCCTACATTACTTCAAATTTAACTCTTGTTAGATCCACTCTCTACATTTTAAGAGTCAAAAAGTAAAAGCTAAATAATTTTTTATTCTTATTTTTTACTCTCCTCACTCCTGTTAGTTTAAAACTAATAAAAAAATAATATTTAACTAAGGTATAGAAAGATATAGAGGGTTTGATGTTTGGTTCCTATTAAAAGTGGCTATTTAAATTTAATAAAGTGAAGTTTTTTCCTCAAATTTAACTTTTATTTGAGGGGCCCATTGTGAATGCTCTTAAGACTAAGTTACGAAAATGAAACTAAATAGCACATAAATAGAAAGATTACAACAATAAAGACACTATAAACAGAAAACAAGGTAAAAAGGTTACCCTCCTAGAAGAATAAGTACATTATCTATCTAAACTTTCCATTCTCTCTCCACCTTACTCCAACCTTTCTCACACAAAGAATAGCAGAATTCTAGGGGTACAAAGGCTGAGGATAAGATTGAGGTTCATTCTTCAGTACTGCCTCTAGTAGAAATTGTTTTAATCTTCCTAGTACAATCTCCCTATACATGATTTGAAGATGAACACATCAAACTCACAAATGGACACAAAGGATCATGAACAATCCTTTTTTGGAATAATTTTTTCTTGGTTGGCAATAACATGTTGCATGCCCCACAAAGGAAAAATTATCACCGTTCTTGGGACATTTAGACTCCATATTGCCTTCCACACTTTACTATGGACATCAATGGCGGTACTTTCGGTTGCAGCTTGCACGAATCAACTCTTCTCCATATAATAAGCACTTTTAACCGAAAATTTTCCCATGGGTGAACCAATCCAAATCAACTCATGATCATTTTGTCTAAAAGGGCTAAGGGTCTATTTGTAATTGCGGTTTTAATAAGTGTAGTTTTAAAAATTGCATTTTTGAAATCGTTATTTTTTAAAATTGTAAATGCGTTATTTTTTTTATCAAATATTTGTTATGTGAAATCGTGATTTTGGTTTAAATTCGCGCATTTTTAAATAAGCACCCCATAGCCTGCTTATAGAAATCACATATTTTTTTTCTTCATATTTCAGTTTAAGTGCTTTTTAAATCACAATATCAAACGCCTTACGTTTTGCGATATCTTTTAAAAATGTAGATTATTCTTCTGAAATCGCAATCCCAAACATACTGTAATTGCCACATTACATTCTCACAACCTTCTCTTCATTAAAAATCTACTGGATGAGTGACACATTCCATCATTTGGTATCTTTATCAATGAATTTCTTGAACTCTTGCATTTCTATCCAGAATCCTTACTGGCTATTGAACAATATATGTTGAATGGCTTAGGAGATATTTTTCTTTCCATATTTTTATGTTGCACCAATCCCCTACTCGTCAAACCAAACCTACTTTTAAAAGTTTGGGTAAAGTCCAAATACCCCTCTCAAATTACCACCCAATTGATAATGTCTCCCCCCAAACTTTCAATTGTAGCAAGGTCCCCCCCAAACTACCAAAACATTGTCAATGTTCCCTCCAAGACTAGCAAAAAGATAAAAATGCTCTTATATATTGTTGTGCAAAAATCTACCTAAATTAATAGGTAAATAATTGTACGTTTTAACTTGCAAGTGCACAATATTAAAACAATAGTATAATAGGCAAATACGAGATCATTCCTACGAGGATTGGTAAATTATGTTTAGAAGTAGATTCCTATTTAATTAAAATATAAAATTCAATTGTCACGATTGAATTCAATAAAAGATAAACAAAAACTAAAAAGGATTAGGGTTTTGATATCCACCACTAATTATATTCAGCTAATATAACAATATGCCAATGCTTTGATCATGTTATGCATATCTAATGTTTGCCAACCTAAGGGCATGGGTGTAGACTCTTTAAACTATAGATTTTCCTAAGCAACGAGTTTGGCATGGGTGTATACTCTAACTCTTTTCTTTTCTAAAGGATTTAGCATGGTATATACTAAGTTGTTCTTTAGAAAAACATATGTTCTATGAAAATCAACAAACACACAAGGCCTAGGGCATGGGTGTATACTCCCGGTTCCCCATGTTGACTAACCCAAGAATCGCGGTGTGGATTCTTTTGTTACTTAAGTTAAACCCAGGACTTGGTCATCCAAATTGATTTAACTAACTAGTCTATACCACATGCACATGTTGATCAGGCATACACATATGAGGAATTCATGCAAGCAGGTATTAATTAAGTTAAATAGTACAACATGATCATCACAAAGGCACCAATATTGAAATATTAATTAAACATAACTAGGGCTTCAATCTAGCTCTAAATAAAATATAAACTACATAATAAAAATAAAAGGTGGAAGAGAAGAAAAACCTAAACTCCTCTTGATGCAGCCTTCAGTTCCTTTCCAGAGCTTGTGCCTCTTTCTCCACACCTATGCCGAGAACCTAAAAGGTTTATTTATAGGCTTTAGAAGTCCTTGTTACACAAGTAAACCTAGAAAATTAGTAGGGTTTTAATCCTGTTACAAGTTGGAGTTGGAAAACCCTAATATGGAAATAGGGACATTATAGCCGCCACTTGGGATGCCTCCTACGCACAGGTGCGCTCTATCGCAGCCCGTGTGTGCTCGATCACAGGTCTGCGATCGATCCTTCTTTTGGCCTGCGCTCGATCGCTCCTGGCCTGGCTCGTGCAGGATCTTCTCTGGTATTGCGCTCGATCGCAGGTACTCTGCGATTGATCGCAGTACCAGGGAATTCCAATTTTTCCATTTTCTCTTTTTGAGCCTAAATCACCCAGTTTTACTTCACTTTCTTCCGAAAGCCTGTAAAAACATTAAAAACACAAAAATGAATTAAAATGACCTAATTAACTACAACCAAAGGATTAAAACATGTAAGATAAGGGCTTAAAATATGAATATTTTAGCACTTATCATATATTTCTCAATAAGACAAAAATACCCCTATAAATTAAAAATAATAATTTTTTTTAAATGAAAAATTTTAATTTTGTAGGGTCATAAATCAGCCCATTAAATGCCCAGCAATCCTCAGGCCTAGTCTAAGCATGGAAAGGACCAAGCCCAGTAAGGTTCTGGGTAACTAGGCCCGAAACCCTGACTTCCGAGACCTACAGATCCGAGACCTACAGATTCGAGACCCATGACATCCGAGACCCTTTAAGCCGAGACCGTTAAGTTCGAGACTAACTTAGGACACACAGGTCTCGGCAACAAGGATAACTCTGATATCTTGGGAGATACAACTGTTAATAGATAAACGATCTTATCTATACAAAAGCAGTCGCACCAATTTAAAATACAAATTATATATGTTATCCAATGATCTCATATGAATATTCAAATCAATGATACATGTAACCACAAAATCCTACAATCTAATCCCCTAAGATCTCGGTAAGGGTAACCATTCAAATCCCTTGTTGGTAACTGGATCGCAAAAACTCAGGGAAGAATAGGTCGCTGGTTATGGGACTTCCACTACTTCATGCCTATAAAAGATGGATCATTTCTTCATAGTTGGGTAAGCGCAACCTTGAATTAAAAACTTTCCTTTGTTGCTTATACTCTCTCTCTCTCTCTCTCAAATTCTAACTTAGGCACCGGAGTGTCGCCGCCGGCTCACCCCCGGTCTCTTCAATCCTTCTCTTTTTCTTTGTTGTGCAGTCAAATCACTTGAGTGTTAGTCAACTCAGACTCGACAGGTGTGCCACGTCACCAACAAGAAAACTGTGCTTCAACAGTTTGGCGCCGTTTGTGGGAATTCAATTTTCATCAGTTCTTACCATCCATTAATCTAACATGGTGACCACTCGTTCCACTGCAGGCGCCTCCGGCGCATCGGCTCCCAATCTAGTCGAGTTCATGAAGCAGATGACCGAATCTATGAAGGCCCTAAAGAAGCAGAATGAAGACCTCGCACAAGGCTCACGGTTGCTGAAGGCCACAATAGCGTGAGCCTTCAGCAACCGTGAGCCTTCAGCAACCGTGAGCCTTGTCCTGCCTGTGCGCCCTTGTGCGCACAAGCGCCTCACCACCCTTTCACCCCTCTGTGCAAGTGCGATCGAGCTCACTCTGGTGCCCGCTCGAGCGCACTCGTTCAGAGGCCTCACGTGACCTTTTTAGGTCACAACTTTTTCTTCTTTTTTTTCCCCATCTTCTTCCCCAGCGCCAAACTCCTCCCCTGCTACAGCTCCACCGCACTGCCCCACAGCTCACCACTTACCACCCCACGGCCACCACATCACCCCACGCCGCCACCACATCACTCCCCCACTCCTCTTTCTCCCTTTCCTTGTCTCTTTTCTTTTCTCCATTGCAGTTTCTCACCCATCTCCCAACTGCCTACTTTCCCATTTTTCTTGTAAAAAGCAGTCCGTGGGTGCATCTCCACACATAGACTGCCTCTGTGTTGGGTTTTTCTTCCATTTGTAGGGGGTTGGGCAGCAGTTTAAAGTGGTTTTAGACCACTTGATTTTTGAAGTACCCACCATGTGTTCGACAAAAGGCCCCAACCAAGCGGCAGCATGCTTAAGGTCCGAGCTTCCACCTCTCGGTCTTCCCCAGCTCAGGATACCACCTCCGAGGCTCTAGCCCCGCCCTCACCACGTCGTGGGAAGCAACGAAAGCTCATCTTGGAGACCTCTTTTGCCATCGACACAGTTTTTAAGAATCTCCAAGCTACCAAGTAGGCGATCAAAGAATGTAAACGCCGAGGCCTCACAGCGCTATTCCAGCCGGTCAAACCCCTTGCTTATGAGGACCTGGTCCAAGAGTTTTATCACAACCTCACCTTCGACTGTAATCAGCCGGGCATTCTATCCTCCTCTGTGGTTGGCATAGACATTGAGCTGACCACTGCCAACATTGTTGCTACTCTGCAATGCTGCCATGAGTGCCTGTCGAATATTTTGGCCCGGGATGGCACCCCAAGGTACTCTGACCTTCCAAGCTTACACTTCAGCGCATTGTGGATGACATCTGCCATGGCCGTTACACCAATGATCTCCGCAATTGCACGAGCAAGGTTTTGTTGCCTTCCCAACTCTAGTTCATGGACTTCATTTTGCAACGGAATGTATGTCCATTTGGACACAAAACTCAGCGGCATGGTCCCTTCCTCGCAGCCTTGTATGCTTTTCAGAGAGGTTTTTGGATTTCCATTCCTCAACTCATTTGGGACCAAATGCACAAGTTTTGGGATGGGGCAATTGTGTGCTGCATTCAAGGGTCATCATCATGGGGACTTCCCTTCCCTTTTCTCATCACCCATCTCCTTCAGACACGAGGCAATGAGGGTACACCCGAGGATGGGCCTATTTCTGCTCACCCTCAGTTTGGCTTGATCCAGTGGAACCAGAGTTGTTCCCACATGCCGAGACAACGTCGGGTGCCCGCAGCAGCTGAGGTAGTCAAGGATGCTGATGGACCTATGCACAATGATCCACCTGCAGCTGAGCCAGTAGTGAGAGAGGGAGAAGCGGAGACCATCACTATGAGCTTGTCACACTACCAGTCCCTTCATAAAGAGCTGACGGAGCTCCGATTTGAGCTTGCTACCCAGAGGGCGGAGGACAAGCGCCTAGCAAATGAAAGATTCGAGGCACAGCAAGCACTGCTGCGCTCCATTTTATCACGACTACCACCTGACTCGGGGGCATCTTCTTCCGCACCGCAGTAACAGGTTAGGTACTCCTCTCCTTTGCATTGTTTATTGTCTCTATCCACACACTAAGGACACTGTGTATTTTAAGTTGGGGGTGTGGGCATACATGTTATTTCTGAGCATGCAATTAATTTTCCTGTTGTGGTTTGAAATTCATTGATGGACTTAATATGATAAACACATGATCACTTGATTAAGGAATTCAAATTGTGTTACTTTCATTGGCAGCATGAGATATTACTTGTTTCAATTTTATTCTCATAAGCACACTAGCATGTAGTCTGTGGGACATGAAATCTAAAATCAGTAATGTTTGGCATCAATATTTAAAATGTAGTTGGATAACTTATTGGCAAAATAACCTCGGCATAAATTCTCAAAAAAAAAAAAAAAAAAAAAAATTGATCATTTTGAGCTTTCCACCAACCGGACATCTTGCCTCATTAAGCAGTGAGTGTTCGCGTCAAACAGTGAGAAGTTTGGTTTGATTGATAAAAACTAGCTTAGCTTCTAGCCTTTTTGACCCGAGTTAGTAAGTCCTTAGGGGTGTCTTTACACCTAATGCCCTAAAACCGTCTAGTTTGGGAGTCATTGGCCTAACGCTCGATACATGGGTCAATCAAAAAGCTTAAGGGAGCTAAGTGCTGTAAAAAAAATAATAATAAATAAATAAATAAATTTTTGCCTTGGTTGTTTTATCCGATGGGGAGTCTAATGAATTTCGAGTTTTGATCCATACATGATTGAGATTAGTTTTGAAATCCCATGACTATGTGTTGAATTCAAATACACTAGTTGAATCTTTTAATATCTCATAAATGCCATGTCTGGAGCTGATTTGTAATTTCCTGAAATTGTGAAGATGGTGTTTGTTCTATTAAGCCTGCTAATGAATGAGAATAATGATGATCATAATATTGCATTCTTGGGGATAACATGGTTGAAAAATGTTTGTGGGTATTATTCTTGGAAAACCCTCACGAGACTTCACTCGTCCTCTAGGGAACTCTTAGGAGTTTAAAAGGCTTGTTGCATACGCTAAATGCAATCGTACATCCCACGAAAGATGAATTTATCTTTTTGTATTTCAGTTTATCTTTTTGTTTTTCAGTTTATTTTCTGTTTTATATTGTTTATTTTCTGTTTTATATTGCTAGGGGACTAGCAATATGTAAGTTGGGTGGTGTGATAAGCGTCAAATGTTGCACATTCAAGCCCCTTAATTTACATATGTTAATTCCTTAGCATTGTTATTTGTTTGATTTTTGTTTTGTTTTTGTGTTTCAGGTTTTATTTGGCAAACCATTGGAAATTGGGCTTAAAAGGGCAAAAGTAGGAGCATTCTGGATTTGGGATCGAGTGCAGCTGTTCTTAAGATCGAGTGCGCCCGCGCTCGAGCATCTGCAACCCAGGATCAAGCGCACGCCTACGCTCACACACACATTAGCTAAGCTCAAGCGCACACCCTTCGGATTGAGCGTACACGGGTGTACAGTGCATGGCAAGAATCCTTTTCTAGCTTGGACTTGGTTTTCAGTCTCCCAATTGGACTGGGAGACTGACCTCCAATTTTCCTAAGGTTTCTACGATTTTTAGGGTTTTCCTAATCCCTATAACTAGGGCTCAAAACATTGTAAACAGACACCATTTTCGAGGGTTAAAAATCAGTAAATTGTCTTTGGAGCTTAGAAGATCATGAGCGGCCAAACCAATTGTAGGGTATTGATGTAACCCTTTCCAAGCACAATGGTTTAATTGTATTTAATTTCTAGTTTTTCAATTTATGTGTGTTGATTGTATAACTTTCTAGTTAACCATTGATGTGCAGATAGTAGTGAAGTCAATACCCTACTCTCTCTCTCTCTCTCTCATATATTTACTCTCTTTATTTTCGATATTTCATGCACTTTGAATTTACACAAGCAAATCGTTCTCTTTTGAATTAAGTTAATTTTAATCTTTCAAATTTTGATAATAAAACCCCTACGGTCCTTGAAGATCGACACCCTCAATATAGCCCTATCCTACGGGATTCGTACTATTGCGAGTAGTACTTTTATAATTGATATTTTTGGTCACAAAATACCACATCACATTTCCCGCAGGAACACATGTCTCCCGAGGCACTCTCAGACCTTTGGCAACTTCAGTGGGATAGAACTCCCACTGACTGTAGCAAAGAAGTATTTACTCTTCCACAAATGGTTGCTGGAATACTTGCTGTCCATGTGATAAACTTTCCCTGCCAAGACTGGAAGTTGTACAGGCCTTAACACTTTGGGTTCTTCTGGAGCCGGTATACCCATAGAAACTCTCGTGCGGAGAGAAACTGCCTTGGTCCGAGAGCCATGGGCCAGAGCATGAGGCAGGCATAGAGCAACCTCCATGAGTTGGGCACAATCTAATGCGGAGCCAAGTTCACATTGCTCAACAGCTCTCGTACTACCCATGGGAAGGGCAATCGGAAACCAGCACGAAACATGGTCTCGTACAGGCAGACTTTGTGCGCATCAGCACATACTATGGCACCCATTTTTCGTCGTCGAACCGAAGCTTCACCGACGAGGGAATAAAACATTCTTCCCTAATTCTGGCTTCATCAGCCTTGGATAATTCTGGTCGCTAGCACACTGGGTAAGTATTACTGCCGAGACCATCTGAGCCCGATCCCTCATCACCAGACATGGTTTTGGAAACAAAGAAAAAGAAAAAGGGAAAGAAGAAAATCTTCAGAGAACGAGGGAAATTTAGAAGCAGATGCTCTCACTAGAAAAGAAATCAAGTGAAGAAAAAAGAGAAGAAACCACCTTTTATAATGGTTCGTCTCATAAACATGCGCAATAAATGCACCGAGAGGGGTGCGCCTCTGCAGTCGACACGTGGAAGTACTCGAGTACCTAACTTAATGAGTCGACGGGGTCTCGGGAATACCAACCGACATCGCCTCAAATTTTGAAATTCAAATTTCAAAAATTTTCAAAAAAAACTTCCCGCTTCAATTGTCCGAGACGGGACTCGGAAGATCATCAGTCGTCTTGGATATTCTCATGACGAGACAAGACTCAGAAGATCATTAGTTGCCTCAGACATTTTTATGCAGAGATGTTGCCTCAGACATTTTTATGTAGAGATGAGCCTCGAAAGATTGACCCATTCCTTCAAACATGAAATTTCCATAGTTGTGCAAACATGAAAATTGAGGGGTAACTGTAGGGTCATAAATCACCCCATTAAATGCCCGACAATCCTCGGGCACAGTCTAAGCATGGAAAGAACCAAGCCTAGTAAGGTTCTGGGTAACCAGGCCCGAAACCCTGACTTCCGAGACCTACAGATCCGAGACCTATAGATTTGAAACCCATGACATCCGAGACCCTTTAAGCCGAGACCGTTAAGTCCGAGACTAAGGGCCCGTTTGGGAGTGCGATTTCAATAAGTGCGATTTTAAAAATTGCGTTTTTAAAAATTGCGTTTTTAAAATAACTACTTTTTAAAATCGCACAAGCGTTTGGTAAAACATACTAAAAAGTATTTTTTTTTATTAATTGAGTGTTTGGATAACATTAGCATATAATTGCGGTTTCATGACCAAATTACCAATAAGGATGAACAAGACAGAGATGATGAAGAAAAAAAAAAAAGAGAAAAGAAGGGTTTTAATATATTTTAGGTGGGTATTCTTGGTATTTTTTTCATTCCCATTCTAAAAAAGGTAACTATTGCGCCAAATATCTTTTTAATAGAAATCGTGATTTTGTTTTAAATTCGTACTTTTTCAAATAAGCACCCTCTAATCAGCTTATGAAAATCGCATATTTTTTTGCGATTTTAAAATTTGCGTTTTTAAAATCGCAATTCCAAATACCATAAAATTGCGATTTGGTTTAAAATCGCAGATTATTTTTAAAAAAACGCACTCCCAAACGCACCCTAACTCAGGACACACAGGTCTCGGCAACAAGGATAACTCGGATATCTTGGGATATACAGCTGTTAATAGATAAACGATCTTATCTATACAAAAGTTATCACACCAATTTAAAATACAAATTAGATATGTTATCCAATAATTTTATATGAATATTCAAATCAATGATACATGTAACCACAAAATCCTACAATCTAATCCCCTAAGATCTCGGTAAGGGTAACCATTCAAATCCCTTGTTAGTAATTGCATCGCAGAAACTCAAGGAAGAATAGGTCGTTGGTTAGGGGACTTCCACTACTTCATACCTATATAGATCATTTTTTTATATTTGGGTAAGCGCAACCTTGGCTTAAAAACTTTCCTTTGTTGCTTATACTCTCTCTCTCAAATTCTGACTTAGGCATCGGAGTGTCCCGCTGGCTTATCCCCGTTCTCTTCGATCATTCTCTTTTTCTTTGTTGTGCAGTCAAATCACTTGAGTGTTAGCCAACTCGGACTCGGTAGGCGTGCCATGTCATCAGCAGGAAAACCGTCCTTCAACAAATTTAAAAAGAACAATTTTTTTTAAAAAAATTTATTTTTTAAATGAAAACTTTTAATTTCTTTTATAAGAATATTTATTTTTTTAAAAAAGAATATTTTTTAAAACAGAAATTTTTAGTTTAAAAAAGTTATAAAAAAAATTAAAAATTTTCAAATTTTATAACAAAAAATTCGAATTTTTTTTTAAATTTTTTTCTTATAAAAAGGATATATATTTTAAATTTTCCACCCTTTGGATTTGATTTTTTTTTTCTTTTTATTTTATTTCATTTTAGTTTCTTAGGGGTCTTTTTAGGAAGTTTTAAGTGATTTTTTGCTTTTATTTCTTAATTTATAGCTTCGGTTTCGTCGTGTAAATTATCATTGCTAATCTGAAGTTTTGCATAGTAGACATCGGTCAATCGGATTTCAGGAATATGAGACATGATTCTCTGGTATGTTGGCCAAGATTTCACATTACTCTTCCAACCTTCAATGCCAATGCCTGGATATTTTTTTTTTTATAAATTAAAAATGAGAGATAAAATTATTAACATGACCCCCTTTAAAAAACATACATTTTTTTTTGTTCTAACGAATGCACCGGGACCAATTTTTTGTTTTATTGCTTTTGTTTCTTTTGCTTTTTTTTTTTAATTTTTTTATGGCATAAAAAGTCTAAAATGACCATGTTTTTCTGAAAGTTGGCCATTTGGGGGTGGCGACCCATGGCCTATTAGAATTTTATTTTTTAAAATTGATAAAAAAGGGGACATTTTGGGGAAATCAGGAGTGAAGTAGGGAGAACTTTGGTATATTTGGTGCTTAAAGGCCACTTGCATCGCACGTCACCTATCTATTGTCCAAAAGGACAAAATCTGCAAACGGAATGGTCACATTGAAAAAAAAAACCTTTATAGATATCTTATCAATTTTTAAACATTGAAAATAGAATAAAAAAAAATGTGCACAACTTCAAAGATTAAATTGTAATTTTCCTATATATATATATATATATATATATATATATGTATTTATTTTTTAGGAGGGTAAGTTCTAGAAATCAAAACCCAAAAAGATTGTAGTAGGGGCCATCATGCTGTAGTAGTGGCTTCTTTTATAATTGGACTACCCAACACCTCGAGCAGACCTTACTTACACAGGATCACGACCGTCGACCGTAAATCAAAGGTTGAAGGGTAATCGCAGCACAAGTCCCAACAAAACTTGCAAGCTACTTTAAAATTAAAATATATGCTCCCCTTCTCTCTCTCTCTCTCTAAGTTTTCAGACCAGGGAGCCAGTGACTGAGGATTGAAGAAAGCGAGAAGGCGTAGAAGAAGAAGATAAGGAGGAAGAAGAAGCAGAGGTTAGACTCTGTAAAAATGGAGAGCAGTGAAGAAGAAGACGACTTCCCATCAATCGAAAGAATCATCCCACAGTCGAGAGTCGACTCTCTCTACCAATCTCATACTGAAAAGGTTTTTTGAACTTCCCTCACCTCAAGCCCCCATGTTTACTAAAATCAACGACATCTTAGAATTACCCATTTCCTAGCTAATCATTGAATTAAACTGTTTCTTTGTGTGTGTGCTTGAACAAAGTTCTTCGTTTTGATGTGGGTTTCATTATTTCATATTTTCAAGTCCATTTGTGGGAAAATTCAGTTTTTACTGTCTAGTTATATTCTATTTCAAGTCACTATTTTGCATGAATTGAATGGGTTGGACTTTTTTAGGCTTTTCAGTATTGATTAACACTCCAGCGATTGGTCATTCTATTGTATTTGATGGAAAGTTCCTGTTTCTCCTTATACTTGTCATTTTCATCTGTTTGAAAGTTATTAATTTTCAACCTTTATTCTTGCTTTGCATCCTTTTGGATCTAAAATTGCTGTCTCTCATCTGGGTCTTCTATGTCTTTATGCAAGTTGTCCAGAAAGCATGTATATTTTTCTCACGGGCTTTCTTCAAATGCATTGACAGCCACCCTGTTAATTTAATTGTAAGCGGTATGGCAATGTTCGACAGTAATGCTTAAGGATTTTTGTTTTTCGTATAAAATAAACTGGCCTTTTCGCTTTTTTCTTCCAGTATAATTATTGGAAGAGCTACTTATCAAAAATAAAAAAATAAAAACATAAAAATTATTGGAAGAGGTGTAGTTTTTGGGCTCAAGAAGTGTTTATGTAATTTTTTTTTTTTTTTTTGGATATTGTGCTGTACTGGTTTTGTATAATCGTCATTGTATGTGCATTTTAGGAGAAAGGCTACACTTTCCAACTTTTTTTTCCCCAAAACTTGGTTGCCAACTGATGTGTCAACAACTCATGAGATAGTGACACATTTTTCAAAATAATAGATCTCATCCATGATGACATATCATTTGTGAACCAACTTTTGGGGAAAAAAATTGGTAAGTGTAGCACTTCTCGCATTTTAGTTTGGTGCTTCTAGAATGTAATGACTATTTTATACACTTTATTGGTAAGTCTAGATGACGATGTGAAATCAAGCACCCTATTTGAGAGTTTGTTAGGGATACCAATATCTGAATTAGGTGTCCATTTTCTTTCCTCAATTTGCACTACAAGTTTCATTCCAGGGGTTTCAAGGCACAAGAATTGTATTATTGTTGTTGGTGTTGTGATGATATCAAATATTTTTGTATTGTAACATAATGAACATCTTTTCCTATAAGCTAAACATGTTTATCTTTACAGGGAATAAGAAAACTTTGTTGTGAGCTTCTGGATCTAAAGGATGCAGTGGAGAACTTATGTGGCAATATGCACACAAAGTACTTAGCTTTCTTGAGGTAATAGAAATGCCAGTTTCTGTGTCATGACACCACATCATGACCAAGCATGTCAATGAATGGTAAATAATCCCCTCCCACCGTGGCATTAGGATTCCCTTGTAGTCTCACATATTTATAGATATTTTCTAATTATATATATATATATATATATGTTTCCTTTTAGTGCCAGAGGGGCAAAACCTAAGTACGTCTGAAGTTTTTAGAAAAAGAGGAATGAAAAGCACTAGACATCGAAGAAAAAAAAAATGTGAGCAAGAAAGTCATCTTAAGCTTACACACCAGAGGCTCCACTCCTTAAAAACCTCTAACTTGTATCCCTCCAAGTACTCTGCATTAGGCATAAGGCAATTTCTGTAAAAGCTTTTGCACAATTAGACCTGCCCAAACCTCCATTTCCAGCAAGGCATTTACCCAGCCTAACTAAAGTGGAGCGAAAACCAAAGACCAGCACTTCCTAGCAATCAGATAGGCCACTTCTTTTAGACATGAGTACCAACTGAGAACCAATTTCTCCTTTCCACCCAATTCTCTGCCATAAGAATCTGTTATAAACCTGCTTTTGAAGCAAAGGAAGATACCTTGGAAAGTGTAACAGTTTACCGAATGTTATTTAATGAACCTCCCATTTTCTCTTCTACCAAACCCTTATAATACACGTTTCCAACAAACATCAGCCCCACCACACACACACATTGCCAGCAATGTACATATCATAAAGTTTCTCAAAAATGCTATCCACCTACTCTAGTTCCCAATCTTGATCAGCTCTAACAAATATCAATTTTCATTACAGCCTTCTTGTTGACTACTCTATGTAGCTTGCTATCAGCAGCTATGGAGTATAATGGGGAAACAGTAGACTTGAATGTTCCTCACATGCATATGTCATGCCAGAAAATAATCCTTCTTACATTCCCACCATAAGAGGTGAAAGAAAGAAATTAACCCAATCATTCCTAACCCTTTTCTGCACCTGTGAGAACTCCCTACTAAGTGGTTCACCCCTTCTCATGATACTGTACTTAACACTAACAACCTTTTACAATTCAAGCCCCTCTCAACAACAAACCTTCATAACCGCCTGTCCTATAAAGCTGGATTAAGCATCCCCTTGTAAAAGAGTACAACCTAATTCAATTCGATACATTATATTTGAACTCATCCCCAAAGGCTCCCTAAAGAAAGTCATATTCCAACATCTCTAATTGTTTTGCAAATGAGGCCAGAATATTAAATAGAGAGATACAATTAGTGGGAGGTGTAGACCATGCAATTTTCTTCAACTCTATCTAACCTGCTTTGAGTAAATATTCTTTCCACCCTGCAAATCTCCTATCCAATCTTGCTACTAAATCCCAAACAGCCGTAGATTTACAGGAACAACCCATAGGCAACCTAAGTAGGTAGTAGTAGGGGTGGCTTTTCGGGTTCATGGGTTGGGTTTGTGACGTATCGAGTCATGGGTATATGATTATATGGCCGACCCATTTAATTAATGGTGTCAAACCTATCAACTTGACACAATGTGCTTCATTAAGCGGGTGACACGACACAACTCACATAACTAGTTTAATAAAAAGATCGTGTTGGGTTGACACGAACACACCCCGTTTAAACTTGTTTAATATGAATGGGCTGGGTTGACACAAATACTTGATTTGACTTAATTAACAGAATTTCATATCTTATAAGATAAATTATATCAATTATACATATTCAAGATTCATGACAATCAATTTGATCAGCAAGTTAAGTGAGTTGGCATGAATTTGGCCAATTTATAATTGTGTCTAACTGGGTTGATCCGTTTTGCCCTGAACCCTTTTAAACTTAACCCTAACCCTTTAATTGTCATGTCAAATATTGCTAGCCCTAGGTGATAGGTAGAGAACCAACCATGCAGTCCAATTGTGAGGCTTATTGTTTCACATCATCAATATCACCAACTGACACCATCTCACTTTTGCTTAGCTTAATTCTCAATCATGAAAAAGCTCTAAAACAAACGATAAACATCTAATAAGGACCTCTTCCTCCATTTGACAAAAGATAATAGTATTGTCTACAATAAGAATATGATATATTAATATCTCTCCTAAATTCTTTGAATTGAATCGAACTAGAAAGTCTGTCGACTCCTCTCTAGTTTTTGAGACTATCCTGCTTATACTCTTGTCACCTTAGTAAAAAGTAAAAGAGATGGTGGATCACCTTATCTAAGTTCTGTCAAGCTTTTGAAGAAACTTGATAGACAACCATTAACCAAAACTGAAAATTTTATGATGGAAATGAACGTAGATATCTACTTTCTTCATTTAGTTGCAAACCCATATGCTCAAAGTAAAAATTAAGTGGAAAACGCCAATGTGTGTGGTCATATGCATTCTTTTTTATTTTTTTTATTTTTATAAATAATTTCATATCATTAATAAAGCGTAGAGGGGCGCAACCCTAGTACACATGGAGTATACATGAGAACCCCTAATAGGAAGAAGAAAATAAATTCATAAAATCTGCAAAAGTAGGAATCTCCAAGCAATGATGAGCCGCTATCCATACATGTAACATGTTAAGCAAAGACTTCCGCAATTCTACCGCCGAAATCTCTACGTCTTCAAAAAGCCGAGCATTTCTCTCACGCCAAATACACCACATTAAACACAATGGAACTAACCTTCATACTTCCTTAGCTAGACTGCACCCAATCAAACCACCCCAACTTAAAAGTCCATCCACAACCTCGAGCCAGAGACTGATTAGCTATGATTTTTCAATCCAACAATTGGTCTTCTACCACAAAAGCATTTTAAGTTTAGGAAAGTACACTTCCAATATACCGAAATCTCTATGCTTTTGTGGTAGATCACTTGGAGTTTTCTAATGACTCTCATCAATGGAATGTTAATTTTATCCAAGTGGCGCATGACTGGAGGTTGATCTCTTTTCTTTGTTGTTCAATCTATTGTTTTTCCTTTGGGCGGGAGCCTTGAACATTCCTCAAGTTTCTACCATGCGTCAATTTGTGGACTTGTGTTCATGTTATCTTTAAAGGGGTGTGTGTCTATGTATACTTCCTGTGTATTAGGGTTGCACCCTTCTGCACTTTTTAATGAATCACTTATTTATCAAAAAAAAAAAAAAAAAAAATCTATTGTACTCCTTCAGATTGAGACATTTCGAGGTGAAGACAAGCTTTGTTGGGCCCCCCCTCCAAGAAAGGGTTTTTTGATGTTAGATCGTTGTTAAATGTCCTATCTCCCCATGATAGCTCCTTTCTCTTGGAGGAGTATTTAGCTGAATACTTATAAAAACGAGAAGAAGAATATTTGGTGGAATAAGGTTCACTTGAGAGGCATTCTTTGCTTGGTCGGTCACGTTTGGGAAGATTTTCACTGCGGATAATCTAAGGAAGGGTCGTATCATAGTGGTAGATAGGTGTTGTATGTGTAAGAAGAGTGGAGAAACAATGGATCACCTTTTGCTCTGTTGTGAGGTTGCTAGCGCCTTATGGGATTCTATTTTTAGTCTTTTTGGGTTAGAATGGGTCATCTACGCTATATTTTATAGCGTAGATGTCTGATTGAAGGCTGTAGCTAATCTTGTACACATTTTGGAATGAACATAATAGACAGAGAGTCATAATTCTATTCGAGTCATTCTTTATTTGGCAATGAATTTAGACTAGCAACTTCAGCTGCTTGATGTGAAAAATGTATTTCTTCATGGAGATTTAGAGGAAGAGGTTTACATGAAACTTTCTATTGGTTCCCAATTCTTGTTGGCCGAAGGTAAAGGGTAGAAATTGAAGAAAGGGACTAGATGAAACTTCAACTTGTCACCAACTCCACCCCACAGAAAATCCTACTGATTTTCTCAATTCGATTGGCAACTCTTACAAGTATGGGAAAAAAGGATAGATAATAAGTTGGCAAAATGAGTTTTGGCTGAGTGGTTATGGAAGATTTTCAGTGTTGTTACTTGGTATTGGGTTTAGCTTTCTTTGCTTGAGTGGTCAGTAGGCAGGGGTGAGGGAGCGTGGGCGGCGTGTGAGGTGGTCTTGTAGGCAGGGGTGGTGGCATTATGGCGGGAGGGAGAAAGTGGTCAGTGGAGGCGAAGGAGTATGAACTGGTGGTGAAGAGAGGGGCTTCAGGGTAAGGCTTTTCGAGAGGAGCAAAGGGAAACAAAGGTCAATCTTCATTAAGACAGATGAGTTAGAGTGGTTGATCCGAAACGTGGAGGTGCTAGTGACTGTGGACACTTCAGAGGTGTTCTGGGATCAGTCTAGAGCAGGTTATCCACGGTTCATTGCGCAACGCTGATCAAACAGGCATGGGAACTTTCTAACGTTTGAGGAATTTGAAGGGAGGCAAAGAAGCGGTTTGGTCCTCATTCCAGAAGGGCGTTATGGGCAAGGTTGGGAACGTTTTATTTCGGAGCTTTACATAGCAAGATAGTCCCTTCGTGATACCAAGGAAGAAAAGAAAGATCATGAGAGGAAGGAAAGGAGGAGCTACGCTGAGGTCCTTGGGCTGTCAGGTAACATGGCGGAGGAGTGCTTTAGTTCTTTTCCAGAGCCGGTGGCGAGAGTGCCCAGTTGGTTGAAGGATTCCTCATTAGCAAAGGAAAAGCTTGTTTTAGGCTCGGTGAAATCAGGTATGCGACCAAAGTCGCCTGCGATGAATAGAGCCCAGTTGCCGGAGAGGTTTCAGAAGTCGTCGAGGTACCCAAGCGAAGGTAGAAGTCAGCTGGAGAAGAAGAACAGTAAGGAGAAAGAGGAGCTAGTAGTCAAGGCAC
Source organism: Corylus avellana (assembly GCF_901000735.1). Taxonomy (NCBI): domain Eukaryota; kingdom Viridiplantae; phylum Streptophyta; class Magnoliopsida; order Fagales; family Betulaceae; genus Corylus; species Corylus avellana. Next base: position 34,696,979 of record NC_081542.1, read on the forward strand.
CGGCAAGTGGAATTCAAGCGCGGGAGAGGTCGCCTGTGACGAAGAATTGTACTGTGCAAGTGTTGACGGGACGGGGAGTGGTTGAGTGTCAGAATCAGTCCCATACCGGTGTAAGCCTTGAGCTCCGTAACTGCAGGGAGACGTTGGAATGGCTGAAAAAAGAAGTTCACGTGGGTTTGCAACGTCTGGAGATGGCTATCTTAAGAGCAGAGGCAAGTGGGCTAAGGCAGATGGAAGAGGATAATGGAGTTCCGGTCCTTGCGGTCAGGCAGAGGGAGGTGCTGGTGGGGAATGGCCCAAGGCCTGAGAGTGGCCCTCTTTTGGTTCCATCGGGTAGTTTAGGTATGGGGAAGGGCTGGGCCGTTAAAGCAGGCTCATGGCCCATGAGACTCTTCAAGTCTAAAAAGAAGATCTCTGTGGTTGAGTCCAAACTGTGTGTGGATTCAGGCGCGGGTCAGTATAGCTGAGGGGAAGCTAGCTCTAAGGGGAAAAAGAAGCTTGCTGTCCACACGGTGTCCACGAGCGGGTCGTCGATGGTCCGGAAGGGAGGTCGCACCGGAGATCCAGGGGCATCGTCATCGGAGTCTTTGGTGGCGAGGTCGCCGGTAGCCGTGGTTGGTCCGGTTGATGACACTGTTAACCGGGAGGAGCTTCCCGGAGAACATTCCGACAGGGAGGTTGTGTTGGGTACCACCTAAGAGACGCAGAGTATGCCGACGAAGTCTCTGTTGGCCCTGGGTCCGGAAGGTTCGTCCCAATCATCAAAGGTAAAGGTTTTGCCGGTGATACCCATTGCTGGGACAGTGGGGTCAGAGTCGATTCTGGGTTTTGGAGAGGTGGGGACGCGAGTTTTGGCCGGGGGTCCTATGCTCCCGCCAGCGTTATCGCCGGTAGCCCTGAGTGTCCCTGTCGAAGTCTTGGATAATCGCGTAGAGCGCTCCAGAGCCCATTTTGACGGGGAGAAGTCTTCAGAGCATGCGGTGCTCTCCAGAGTGCGTCGTTGAAGGGTATCTTGGCCCAAGGTTTGGCAGGTCCGGTCCAGTTTTTGAAAGAGAAGTCTTCGCCGATGGTGCAGTTCACTGAGGCAGTGGGAGCAGTGCCGAGATTGGGTTCTGGCAGTGTGGGAATGCGTGTTTTGCCTGGTGGGTCTCCTATTCAGCCGAAGATGTTGTTGCAGTTCAGTGGGGAGGAAGTTCTGGTACCTACACCGATCGAGGCTAATGAGCTAGTGCCGTGGTCGCAGGGAGATGGGTATCAGGTAGGTTTGGAGGCTTGTGAGGGGTTGGGCTTGTTGCAGGACACTAGAGACATAGCTGATTATTCTGCTGGGAAGGTGGGCAGGGAGGTTAAGGCTCAAGATGCAGGCACGGATTTTTGTGAGGTCAGTATGCCTTCTCCCCTGAAGTCGTATGGGCCTAATGCTGGGGGTGTGAAGGGTTACTCGGATTGGTTAATCCAGTGTGCTAATGAGATTTATCCGATCGTGGGGATCTCATATACGGGTCACAAGTTACAATTGCTTGCGCTTTTGACCTTCTTGGAAGAGGAATGTAGGAATAATGAGATGATCTTGAATACGAGCAGTGGGGCTAAGGGTAAGAGGGAGATTAGGAATTTAGAGTGTTCTGTGAACTACGACACTAAAGGGGCAAGTTCAAGTCGTGGCAATAGGAAGGGGAGGGGGCAGGTGGTGACATTATGAAGTTAAATATACTTTCTTTGAATGTGAGAGGGCTGAACAGGAAGGATAAACGTCTGAGGGTGAGTAATAGGCTTAGAGATTGGAAGGCTGATATTGTCTGTCTTCAAGAAACCAAGATTCAGGAGATGTCTCGCAGTATAGTCCGTAGCTTATGGGGGAGGAGTCATGTGGATTGGTGTTGTTTGGATTCTAGTGGGGCATCAAGTGGTATTTTAATTATGTGGGATAATAGGGTGGTGGAGAAGGTCGATGCTTGCGTAGGGTCTTACACTCTGGCGGTATCTTTTAGAAACAGTGGAGACCATTCTGTTTGGGCTTTTGCTGGGGTTTATGGTCCGAATCTCTATAGGGACAAGAGGCTTCTATGGGAGGAGTTAGTGGGTGTTATTAGTTGGTGGGACATGCCTTGGTGTATTGGGGGTGGCGAAAGATCAGGTGATGCTCATTTAGACTCGTCCATGACGGAATTCTCAGATTTCATTTCGGATTAGGGGCTCATGGATCTTCCCTTGATTGGGGGTTTATATACATGGTCAATTTCTAATGACCCCCCCTGTGGTCAAGGATTGATCGGTTTCTTATTTCAGCGGAGTTGGAGGCCTGGTGTCCAGGGGTTAAGCAAAAGAGGCTCTCCCGCTTGTGCTCGGATCATTTTCCAATCTTCCTTGAGATGGGGGAAGTGTCAAGAGGGAAGAGGCTGTTTAAGTTTGAGAACATGTGGCTTAAAGCAGATGGTTTTGTGGCCCAAGTGAAACAATGGTGGGACTCCTATGTGTTTCATGGTTTGCCAAGTTTTGTTTTTGCTTGCAAGCTAAAGGCCTTAAAGTTGAATTTGAAGACTTGGAATGAGGAGGTTTTTGGTAACCTTGATAGGAATAAGAGGATGCTTCTTGAAGAGCTTCGGTTGTTGGATGCGAATGAAGAAAGTAGGGCTTTGGAGGAGGGGGAGGTTAGGAGGAAAGCGGAAGTGGTTCGAGAGCTAGAGAATTGCACGCTTATGGAGGAGGTGAGTTGGAGGCAGAAGTCCAGGGTGATGTGGTTGAAGGAAGGAGACAAATGTACTAAATTTTTTTACTCCGTAGCTGATTCTAATAGAAGACACAATTCTATGGATTCTCTCATGATTGGGGACAACATCTCTTCAAATCCGACCGAGATTAGTGAGTACGTGGTTGAGTTCTATCAAAAACTTTTCTCTGAGCAATGTCACTGGAGGCCTATGGTAGATGGTATCTCCTTTGATTCCATTTCGGAGGAGGAGGCTAGTTGGATGGAGAGAGACTTCGAAGAGGAAGAGGTAAGAAAGGTAGTGTTTAAAATGAATGGCAATAAGGTGTTGGGTCCTGATGGGTTTTCTATGGCATTCTTCCAATTTTGTTGGGAGGTGGTGAGGGAGGATGTCATGAATGTGTTCAGTGCTTTTCATGCTGGGGAGAGGTTTGAGAAGAGCCTTAATGCCTCCTTCATTTCGCTAATTCCGAAGGTTCCCGGAGCTACTAATCTCAGAGACTTTCGGCCTATTAGCCTTGTGGGAGGTATCTACAAGATTATTGCAAAGGTGTTAGCTAATCGATTGAGGGCTGTGCTGGATAAGATCATTTCTCAATCCCAAAGTGCCTTTATTAAAGGTAGGCAGATTCTCGATCTTGTCTTGATTTCTAATGAATGCCTAGACAATCGGCTTGCGTTTTGGGGAGCCAGGGGTTATATGCAAAATGGATCTAGAAAAAGCTTATGACCATGTGAATTGGGGTTTCTTGTTATACATGCTTAGGAGATGTGGTTTTGGTGGGATTTGGTGTTCTTGGATTGAACATTGTATTTCGTCGGTGCGATTCTCGATTCTGATCAATGGTTCGCCTAATGGATTCTTCAGCAGCTCCAGGGGCTTGAGACAAGGGGACCCTTTATCTCCTCTGTTGTTCATTTTTGTTATGGAAGCTCTAAGCAAAATGATTTCGGCAGCAGTGAACGGGGGGTTTATTGAGGGGTTTTAGATCGGCAATATTACTACTTCCCATCTTTTGTTTGCGGACGATACTTTGATGTTTTTTAATGCTATGCCCACCCAGATTCAGTATTTGCGGAGTGTGTTTCTGTTGTTTGAAGCTGTTTCCGAGTTGAAAGTTAATTTGGCCAAGTCGGAGATAATTCCAGTGGGGGATGTGGTGCAAGTGGGTAGGTTAGCTGGTATTCTGGGGTGTGGGGTTGCTTCATTGCCTGTAAGGTACCTTGTTTTGCTGCTGGGGGCCTCTTGCAAGGCTAAACATATTTGGGATGGAGTTATTGAGAAGATAGAACGTCGGTTGGCCGGGTGGAAAAGATCTTATCTATCAAAGGGGGGGGAGAGTCACGCTTATTAAGAGTACTCTTGTCAACTTGCCTACGTACTATTTGTCGCTCTTCCCCATTTCGGGTAGTGTTGCAAAGAGGATTGAGAAGTTGCAGCGGGATTTTTTATGGGGAGGTCTAGGCGATGAGTTCAAGTTCCACCTGGTGGAGTGGGCGAAGGTTTGCACCCCGATTAAGGAGGGAGGATTGGGTATCGGAAACCTTAGGGTTTTCAATCGCACCCTTTTAGGGAAGTGGTTGTGGCGCTATGGGTTAGAGAGAGATACTTGGTGGAGGGCTGTGGTGGATGCAAAATTTGGTAGTCTTTGGGGAGGGTGGTGTTCCTTGGAGCCGGGTGGTCCTATGGGGGTGGGGTTATGGAAGAACATTAGGAAGGGGTGGGCCACTTTCCAAAGGTTTAGTCGATTTGAGGTAGGGGAGGGGTCTAAGGTGCGCTTTTGGCACAATATGTGGTGTGGTGATTTGGCTCTCAAGCATGCTTTTCCAGGTTTATTCAGCATTGCCTGTGCTAAGGACGCTTCAGTGGCGGAGCATTTGGAGGTGCTGGGTGGCACTAACCAGTGGAATGTGAGCTTTTCTAGAGAAGCTCATGATTGGGAGGTGGAGGTGTTGGCTTCTTTTTTCTAGGTGTTACATGCTGCTCAAGTGAGGTGGGGGTGTGAAGATAGGTTGTGGTGGAATTCTTCCAAAAGGGGCCGGTTCAAGGTCAAGCTCCTTTACGCTGCCTTGGCGAGTCCTGTTGGGGGAGGATTTCCGTGGAAGAGTGTGTGGCGTACCCAAGCTCCTCCGAGGGCGAGTTTTTTTGTGTGGTCGGCGGCTTTGGGTAAAATTTTGACCTTGGACAATCTCAGAAAGCAACGAGTGATTGTGACAAACAGATGTTGTGTGTGCAAGAAGACCGAGGAGACGGTGGACCATCTTCTCTTTCATTGCGAGGTAGCTTATGCTTTGTGGAGCACCTTTTTTGGTTGGTTTGGGTTGGTTTGGGTGATGCCGAATAGGGTTTCAGATTTGTTCGCTTGTTGGTGGTCTTCGGGAAGGAGGGGGAGTGCCGTGGTATGGAAAATGGTGCCTACGTGCTTTTTTTGGTGTCTGTGAAGGGAAAGGAATAATAGGTGCTTTGAAGATTTGTAGGGGACTTGGGAAGACATACTAGCCTCTTGCTTTCAAACTCTGTATCTTTGGACCGCTGCGCATGTCTTTCCAGTTCCGATTAGTTATGATGATTTTCTTCTTTGTTTTTCTCCTTCTAGTTAGGTGATCCTGTTGTATACTCTTAGTGTACCTCGGGGCGCCTTTACGCTTTTTAATAAAACTTCTTACTTATCAAAAAAAAGAATGGGTCATGCCTAGTCGAGTGGTAGATCTCTTTGCATTTTGGAGAGGTTAGTTTGGTGGTTTTCATAGTGTGGCATTGTGGAAGATGATTTCGTCTTGCATAATGTGGTGTATTTGGAGAAAAAGAAATGATTGTAGCTTTGACTACCGTGAAAGTACAGTGGCGGAATTAAAGGCTTTTTTTTTAATACCCTGTATCACTGAGTGACTGCCTATGATCACTTTCATATTTACAGTTTTCGCCATTTTCTTGATCTTTTTTCTGGATAGGTGTTTCTCTTGTATACATGATACATCATGTGTGCTTGGGTTGCACCTTGCATTTTTAATGGGGAAAAAAAAAAGATTGAGAAACTCATATGGTGCGCATTCATAACTAAACTAGACATCTGATAATAAACTAAAATTGATTGTGTTGAAAGTTTGACAATGGCTAATTTAATCCAGGGTGAGAGGATTATGTTTTTTACTCCATGGGGCAACCATCTTGACAGATTTTAGTGGTAGTGGATTCTGTAGCCATTGTCAGGATTTCAGGGATGTTACCATAGTAGTCCTGTCAATAGTGTGAGTCAGGCCGGAAAAAGGGTTTTGCCATAATGACAAACTGGAATCTATTCCTAAGTTCAATGGCATAATAAGGAACATGCATTTGAAGTTTCAAAGCAATTTCAGACCTGGAAGCTAGAATAGAGACTTTCAAGTATCTTTAATCATTTGATCAATTAACATCATGTCAGATCTATGTACATGTGATATAATCTTAATGATAAATTGTAGGATATCTGAAGAGGCCGTGGAAATGGAACATGAGTTGATTGAGTTGCGAAAGCAAATCTCAGCTCAAGGGATCCTTGTGCAGGATTTGATGACTGGTGTATGCCGTGAACTGGAAGAGTGGAAGCAATCTAATGGTGACAACTATGAAGCTCAGCAAGATCCTGACATTTCTGAACTTCAAGAACCCTTGCCAAGTGAAACGGATGACAAGAAGATGATATTTTTGGATAATATTGATATTCTCTTGGCTGAACATAAAATTGAAGAAGCATTAGAGGCTTTAGATGCTGAAGAGAGAAATTCTTCAGAGCTGAATGGCTTGGGAGATACTTCAGTAGGTGAAGTATCAGAGTACAAATCTGCTTTTTTGGAAAGAAAAGCAATACTTGAGGATCAACTAGTCCAGATTATTGAACAGCCTTCTGTTGGCGTGCTGGAGATGAAGAAGGCCTTATCTGGTTTGATAAAACTTGGCAAAGGAACTTTGGCACATCAGTTACTTATTACATCTTATGGGTTGCGCCTCCAAAAAAGCATTGAGGTTCTTCTTCCTTCTTGTTATGTCTGTCCAAGAACATTTTCAGCCACATTATCTAAGCTTGTATTTTCTGCAATCTCATTGACAACGAAGGAGTCTGCTTCAGTATTTGGCGACAATCCGATTTATACCAACAGAGTTGTTCAATGGGCTGAGTGGGAAATTGAATACTTTGTACGGTTGGTGAAAGAGAATGCAGCGTCTTCTGAGGAAGTTTCTGCTTTACGGGCCGCTAGCATTTGCATCCAGTCCAGTCTCAACTACTGCTCAATGTTGGAATCACAAGGCCTGAAACTGTCAAAATTACTTTTGGTGCTTTTGCGACCTTACATTGAAGAAGTTCTAGAGTTGAATTTCAGATGGGCTAGAAGACTACTTTTCGATTTGGTGGAGCTTGATAAGAGCTTGCTATTCTCTGAGTTTGTAGATTCATTGTCTGCTTTTGCAACATCACCAGAGAGCGTCATTCTTGTTGATAGTGGAAAGAGATTTGTGTGCATTGTTATGGTAAGTTGGTCTCTTGCAGTATGATTTGGCTATTGTTGAAGCAATAAATTGTCTTTGTTCTCACAGCAAGCACTTTATAATTTAGAAATTAGCTTAGACATGTATTGGCGGGCGTTACTCATACAGTACACCTAAAGAATTTAGCTCATTAGCTGGTTTTATTATTATTATTATTATTCTTTCTGTCAAAGAGAACAATTAAGACAGAGACTACCTCGGAAGATCACAATCCACTTACGATCTTATCTTTGTCACTTATGACAAATGTTGCACTTTCTCTCTCCCTCTCTAAATTTAATGGAAAAGGAAAATGCTAGAGGAAATATAAGTCATCTAAGGATGATTCACTGAAGCCTTAATTCCTACTACTCTTTGGGAATTTGGTTTGTTGGTCCATAGTTAGTTGATTATATTGTGATACCAATGAGTATTGACATGGTAAGGTTTGGCATCACTCTGACTTGTCTGGAGTTCATTAAATTTCTAAAGGTGTCTCTTTCTCTGCCGTAGTTCACAGTCACCGTGCTTCTGCCCTGAGGATTTGATACATAACAATTAGTTAAGTAAGTTCAATTTACAGGCATGCATCTCACATTATATGTTTGACTTGTAAGGACATACCTTTCTATTTGTATATTTCCATTAAAGCTTGGTGTCTATGCCAGTGTGTCCAATAAGTGTGTGCTTGAGAATTTAATTATAGTTAGTACACATGGTTCTATGTTTTGAATTCAAAAGTTGCACTTGGAGGTCATGTTGGTGCCTCTCTCGACATGTTGTACATGTGCATCTGCTGGTGCTTACATGCATAAGAAGTAATTGTGCAGCGGCAGTATCAAGAAATTTTCTGATACTTAACTACTTGAATAGTTTGTGGTGACCTAATGATTAATTTGTAACATAATGTTGGCTTCAAAAATTCTTTACAGGGTATATTGAAACAGTTAACCCCCTTGGCCGTTGTGCATTTTGGAGGAAATGTATTAAGTAGAATCTCACAGCTGTATGATAAATACATGGATGCTTTGATCAAAGCGCTACCAAGCCCCTCTGATGATGACGGTCTTATGGATCTGAAAGAAGCCATTCCCTTTAGAGCTGAAACCGATTCAGAACAGCTTGCAATATTGGGAATAGCATTTACCATTTTAGATGAACTATTACCGAATGCTGTGATCAATTGGAAGCAGCAGAATGAAAGCAATGAACCAAAAAGTGGACCCATTGAAAACACTGTGCCTAGTGCAAGCACTACAATAGATTTAAAGGATTGGAGGCGCCATCTTCAGCCCTCATTTGATAAGCTTAAAGATCATTTCTGTCGGCAGTATGTTTTGAATTTCATCTATGCAAGAGAAGGCAAAACACGATTAGATGCACAGATCTACTTGAATGGGAGAGGAGAGGATCTGTATTGGGACTCTGACCCTCTGCCTTCGCTTCCATTTCAGGTCATTCCCCTTCCTCTTATGTTGGAATGTTTTTCTGTGGGCCTCAGTTACTACATTTTGTGTGTCCAGGGTTTCCATTTGATAATTTTGTTTTCCTTCTAACAAATAAATTATCTGATTTTGTAGTATTTCTATCACCCCTATTAGTTGATCTAATTTAATTGGGATCAAGGTTTAGTTGAGCTGAGTTGAGTTAAGCTATTGTTGTTGCATGTGTTTGCTCCTTTCATCACGATTAAATGTGTTTCAATGTGTTCCTTTGATTTTAGTACAGGAGAGCAGGCATACTTATGCTGGTTACGTTGGTTATATTTCTTTCAAAGCGTTTTTTTCTTTTTTTTCAAATTTCCCCTTCTGTTGCTTGCTTATGGGCACATTATAAGAAACTTTAATGTGTATTACTTATTTGTATGGTATGGATGCTCTGCAATTCTCTTTAAGACTTGAGTTTCTCTTCCTGTAAAGTCACGGTCTTGTCGTGTCACTATTTTCTTGCTCTCAGGCATACGACATTAGGGTGATGTACACATTTCTTACTACTTATTATCTTGTACGGTGGTAATATGGAGATTTGTGTTACTATTGCAGGCATTATTTTCTAAGCTGCAGCAGTTAGCGACTGTGGCTGGAGATGTGTTACTTGAGAAAGAGAAACTACAGAAAATTTTGCTAGCTAGGCTAACAGAGACAGTTGTAATGTGGTTGTCTGATGAACAAGAATTTTGGGGAGTGCTTGAGCATGATTCAGCTCCTCTTCAGCCGCTTGGGTTGCAGCAGGTACTGGCTTCCTTACAAACTCTACCTTTTCCAGTCAATTTCTTTAAATATACGCGTAAAAGTAGAACCCGTTTTTATTAATGCATAAATAAGATGTTCACTAAAGTTCATTTAAAAGCCTCTTCGTTAATTTTTTGTTTTAGTACCAAGCTCTACAGTTTCAGTTATTCTGTTTCAAGTGACTGATGGGAATCTATATATAAAGCACCTACATTGATGCTGGACAGAGGTAGGATAGGATATGGATATGGTGATACCATAATTCTTGAAAATTTAGGATATGATACAGCAGGAATACCACAATCAATTGATTAGTAAATATGTATTTTAGGTATATTTAGTTTCAAAAATTAATAACAAGTATCAAGTCTATTAAAAACATAACTAAAAGTAATTTAAAATCATCTACCAAACGTCAAATAGTAAACTAGGAGAAAAAGAAGTCTTGTCTTTAAGATGATCCGACTGTGACAGTATCAATTCCTTCATCACCATCACTATTTGTGAAAAGAATGGTTTGAGCGTCCAGTTTATCAAGTGAAAGGTTTGCAATCTCAAGTAACCCAGCACCTCTAAATGGCACATCTTCCTTGCTTCTCTCCTAAAGTCTTCACTATTCCATGTTAAAACTTGAAGATTAGTATGTACACATATTAAATCTTCTGTATGTTTTGGAGTTGCTTTGTTCCTCCTCCATGGGTGTTAAGAGGAATATGTATCCAATGCCTCTTAGAACGAGATGATGAACAAGGTTGTCTGAGAAGCTTGAAGGCTGCTTGAGAAGCATAGGTGCTGAAGACGCTTGGACATACCACCAAATCGGTGGCTCCAAGCTCTTAACTATTCTCCACCTATCTGCAAAGGAGTCAAAGGTACCAAACACACCCATAGATCTAGGAAACCTAGCGCGTTGTACATTCACCATCTTTCTTTCCTCAAGATTTAGAAAGTATCTTCTTATACACATATTCCTCTCTTTAGGATTTTTTTTTTTTTTTTTCATAAGTAATGAAATACATATCAAAAAGCATAGAAAGCTGCAATCCTAGTATACAGGAAGTATACAAGAGAATGCTTAAATAGAAGAATAAAAAAGGACAAGAAAATTGTTAAAACTAATCACTAAGGGAGCTAAGAGTGCGCTTGTCCAAGTAAAAAAGAGAAAAAAAAAGGACTTGAGCTTCTCTAACGTTCTTTCTTGGTTCTCGGAATTTCTTTCATTACGTTCCCTCCACAGGCACCACATAAGGCAAGAAGGCACCATCTTCCACACGACAGCACTTCGAGAGCAACCACCCGTCCACTAGCAAGCAAACAAATCAACCACCCGATTAGGCATAACCCAGGACATCCCAAAGCGACTGAAGATAGCATTCCGTAAGGTACAAGCAATCCCACAATGGAGAAGATTACATCTAGAAATTTTCTCTAGGTTTTTCCCAAAGTCCTTGCTTACCCTAATATTGGGCACCATGTTTTGTTTATATGAGGTCCAAGAAAACACAAAAATAGCCTTCAAATTTGTGTAGTCCGCGGCGCGACGTCATTACGGCAATTAGAGTTTCATTGCTAATTTTTCTGATTCTTGGTAAGTTTTGGCAAGTAATGTCATGACGACATTCTAAGTTCTTTTGACGAAGTCAACCAATAGCTTTTTTGAGTTTCAACGTTATGACAGCATTCTGACATGCTTTTTTTTTTTTGATAAGTAATAATGATATAAAACAAAAGCGCAGAGGGGCGCAACCCACATACACAGGGAGTATAAAAAGAGAGCGTCTAAGAGAGAAAGAAATGAAAGAGAAAGTCAGAATAGCTGATCACTAAAGGAGCTAGTTAAGCGGCCGTCCAAGAGTAAAAAAGAAAAAATGAATAAGTTCCTCTAAAGTCCTAGTAGAATTCTCAAAACATTTAGCATTTCTTTCGTTCCATATACACCACATAAGACAGAGGGATCATGCTTATGACGAAATCAAGCAGAAATGCTTTTAATACATTCAAATAAGGGATGACAGAACGTCCTTTTGACTTCAAGAACAAAACCCCTCTAAAAACTAACCTTTTCACACCGAATGCTTAGGAGATGAAAGAATTCCATGCAAGGTTTTGAACACCAAATGAGGCCAATTTCTAAGACCTAATAATCTTTCCCTTTGGCCATTTGGTGACAAAATTGACAACGTCAGAGACTCAACAAAAATTACTGGGAAAAACAACATTTACAATGCCACCCTAGCCTAACAAACTACTACTAGGCTAAGGTTGATGGAATGTGCAATGTACATGTTTTCTGGAGACAATAACAATCTCATCACACGAATTACGATTTAAATCAATAACACAAATGCCCATGGAGCTAAAAATAGTAGCTCATAAAAACAAGACTACAACCTAGCAAGACATATCTATCATATGGTAAGAACAAGAACAGACATGTTCGAAACAAACGTCTCCCCCTCGAGGAGAAACAACTTGAAACAGCTCAGCTCCCCCTCTATTAACACACATTTCCCTAGTATAAACAAACAGTTCTCAAACATTTTTCCCTCTTTTTGTCACAATGGTCAAAAGAAGACATCCAACAAAAGACAATTGAAAGAAGTCACACAACACACACATGAGTAGATAAATACGATGATATACTCAAAATGATCATAGGGTGTACCACAATAATCCCAAAGTATACACAAACATGATGGGTTTACAACAAACACAGAATTTGAGGAAATGGCAAGAATAAGACATGTCAAGTGTTGTGTGATACAATTCCACAAGCGAGGACAAAATGAACATATGTGATGAGGAGAGGCAACTACATGAAGGCTAGGCAAACCATGAGACACAAAAGTCAAACCTTATACACATAAGGTTTCCTTATATACTACTAGGGCCAAAAGGACACTCACACACCTATTCTTAGTTAATCCAAGTATTATAATTTTGAACTTTAAGTCCCGTAGGCATTTCACCGTTTTTCGTAATGATATGAGATTTTTTTTTTTTTTTTAATAGGTAATCAAACAAATTTCATTAAAAGAGCATGAGGCGCCCCTAAGTACACAGGTAGTATATACAAGGAACACACCCAAAAAAAAAAAA
>NC_081542.1:34709542-34718767 GCF_901000735.1 Corylus avellana
AAAAAAAAAACCAAAAGAAAAAAGAAAAAGAAAAACCTAAAAATGGAGAAACACAAAGACACCTACGAAAGAAACCCTAAACCCACAAAGAAGCCTTGAACCCGCAAAGTAGCCCTGCCTTTACCCCAACTAGAACCATTGCCTCTAGCATCAAAGTTAATTGAGCATTCCAAAATTTTAAGCGCCCTTCTCCCCTACGGAGTAGAAGCGAAACCTACAATCTCACGATGTTGTCTCTCTTCAAGGAAAGTCAACAAATGCAAAAGCCTTTTCTCATTACCCCCAAAGGAGAACCCTAGAGAAAGATCGAGCCCCTTCGCAGTAGCCGTCATCCCTCACCTCTCCAATCTCTCCATCCCCAGTCCCATCCATATCACCCCCTTTGAAGATTCACCCACCTTAGAGATGGTACAAGGGGAACTAGCCACCAACAGGGGGTGCCAACGAAAAACACCCGAGAGCTAAGAAGGATGGAGACTGTAAATAGAAGACATACATGGAAAAAACTGGGAGGTCATCGGCCTATGCGGGAACAAAGAGAGAGTTCTAGCGTCAAGCATCGCTGGGACCAAAGGCAAACCATATGTCTCCACAACGGCATTTTCTATAAAGACTTAAGAAGCAAAACACTTTTTTTTTTTAGAAGTTGTGTTTAACTCTTTTTGAAATTTACAAATTTTGATAAACACTTGATCTTTGATCACTGTAACGCCCCACCTTTAAAAACAAGGTGTAAGCGGAAATATCTAATTTCACACGACATTACTACTAAAACAGCGCAACAGAAACTTGTATTGAATCCACGATTACACAGGCAGATACATGAGTCCACCGTCTCAGTAAGTATAGAAATTACTGACCTTTATTATGAGCCTTCTTTTAGAAAAAATCCCAACATATGTTTAACACACACACACACACACACACACACACACACATATATATATATATAGTACTCTTATCTTTTCTTTGGTAACATGGATCAAAGAAAGAGCAAAACAATTCATTGAACACTTATGTTTAACCCACACACACACACACACACATATATATATAATACTCTTATCTTTTCTATGGTAACATGGATCAAAGAAAGAGCAAAACAATTCATCGAACGCTTATGTTTAACACACACACACACACACATATATATATAATACTCTTATCTTTTCTATGGTAACATGGATCAAAGAAAGAGCAAAACAATTCATCGAACGCTTATGTTTAACACACACACACACACACACACACACACACACACACACATATAATACTCTTTATCTTTTCTTTGGTAACATGGATCAAAGAAAGAGCAAAACAAGTCATCGAACGCTTAAATCAAATCTTATGTTATAAATAATAGGTAATTAGGTAATGCATTATTTCTGGTTCTTTTCTCTTTCACTTTCTGTATGTTCATACTTTTCTAGGGAACGGCCCTTTCTTTATTATAGGGAATTGTCCATTTTATTATTCTTAGGAATCTTCCAATTTATTTATTTTTAGATAAGTAATAAACCAATTTCATTAAAAGCGTAAGGTGCCCTATGTACACAGGAAGTATATAGAAGGACTCACCTAACTAGCAAGGGCAAAACGAACAAGGAAGTTACTATAACTAATCGACAAAGGAGATACACACGCCGCTGTCCATAGATGCAAAGTATCATAGAACAAATATAAAATTTACCCCATCGTCCTCTCTTTGTCCTTAAAAAATCTATTGTTCCTTTTCTTTGACACACTCCAAAAGAGGCACGTAGGCACCACTTTCCACACCGCAGCACTCCTAGGCCTGCCATAGGACCACCAACAGTTGAATAAGTCTACAACATGTCTAGATCCTAAAACGACTAATAATCACTTCAAATGGCAGATGCCACATTGCAATGGAGATGAAGGTGATCCACACACTCCCTATTCCTCTTGCACATACAACATCTGTCCATCATGACGATGTGGGGCCTCCTAAGATTATTGAAGGTGAGGATCTTTGCTAGAGCTGCTGACCACGCGAAGAATGCCGCCCTTGAAGGAGCCTAAGTCTACCATACACTGCTAGGGGAAGTGACTACTTGCAAGAGAAGCCAGAGAGTAATATAAGGAATTGACCTTGAACAGTCCTCTTTTGAATAAAGCCCACCACAGCTGATCTTCACTTCCTCTCCTCACTTTAATTGGGCGCAACTCCTAATAAAAAGAAGCAAAGACATCCACCTAATCTTGCGCTGCTCTTGCAAAGCTCACATTCCACTGGTTGGAGCCGCCTAAAAGCTCCAAATTATCTGCTATAGAGGCGTCCTTCGCACAAGCGTGACCATATTAAACTGGAAAGGCTACCTATAGAGGTGTTTTGGGTGATGAGGACTTGGCTGTGTAGTAGGTTGCAGAGATGGATTCCAGCGATGGGGACTTGACGCTGGTTGGTGTTGGTACAGCGATGATTTTTGAAAGCTGGGGTTTGTGGTGTTCGTTGTGTTGTGGAGGTCTTCCAATTGAGGTTTTTTTTTTTTTTTTTTTTTTAATTGAAAAGGGGAAAAGGGACTACAAGGGAGGGTCCTTCCCACTCTGGATCCGGATGGAAGAGAGAATGGGAGAACCTAAGGGAATGCTACCAAAAACAAGATGGGTAGCGGCCCATTTAGCTAACGCATGTGCACGAAAATTGGCACATCTGGACACTTTCGTAGCATTCCAGCTACGAAAGGGGTTAAGTTCAACACAAATATCAAAAATAACAGAAATAAAATGCCAAGAAGAAAAAAGAGCAGGCTGATTCACTGCTAAAATCACCAGGAGAGCATCACCTTCGAGAGCAAAAACATCCAAACCAGAAGACCGAGCCAACCGAGCAGCAAGAAGAGCAGCCATGGCTTCTCCCATAAGGGCATCTGAGGAATGGAGCTTCAAGGTAGCAGCAGCAAAAATCTCCCCAGAAGAGTCACTAAGAACTGCTGCAGCAACAGCAAAATTGCCTTTAATGGCAACATCAAAATTCCCCTTTATACAACCCACAAGAGGAGGAATCCACAAGGAGGGGAAAGAAGCCTTCTTCCAGGCCAATAGATGGAAGCCCAAATTAGAGTGAAGTTGCTGAGTAACCTTAACCGGATCTGGAAGGAGAGCCTCATGAACCAATTTATTTCTGGACAACCAAATTAGATCCAAAGAGAGAGCAGCAAAAAATTGAAAATGACGAACATCTGCACTAGGAATAGCCAACTTTTCAGCTGGATACACAACAGCAATAATCCACTCATGAATAGGTTTGGACGAAAAGGAGGAAATCACATTTGGCCAAGAAGAGCTACTCCAAAGAGCACAAGCCAGATTACACTCCAAGAAAATATGGGTCAAGGTCTCAAGAGGACCTTTGCAGAAGGGGCACACCCACGCATTAGAATCATCAGAGACAACAAACCTTCCAATATTAGCCCTAGAAGGAAGCAAATCCCAAGCAATCTTCCAAAGAAGATGCTTCAATTGAGCTTGAAGCTTGAGGCCCCAAAGAGCCTGCCAATTTGCTGGAGAGAGGAGAAGTTCTATTAGTTTAAGTCAAAGAGACTTCACGGACAGATTTCACAGAGAAAAGACCAGAAGGAGAGGGCGCCCAAGTCCATTTATCTGCTGAGCTAACCTGAGGAATATGAATGCTGAGGATGCTTGAAACCCTAGAGGGAGAGAAAAGATCTCTCAAAAGATCCACATTCCAAGAACGCTCACCCGGGAGCATAAGATCAGTCACAAAAAAATCTGGAAGCTCCGTAAGAAGAGCATTCGGCCTGGGCTTAAAATTTGGTTGGGAGGGAATCCAAGGAGAACTCCAAATAGGGATATTCACACCAGGAGAGATAGACCAACAAGCTCCCTTCTCCACCACCTTCCTATTTTTCAGCAACCCTTTCCAAATCCAAGAAGAAACAGGATTATAAGGAGCCTCCAAAAAAGAAAACCCTTGCTGCAAATACTTACCCTTAAGGGCATCAACCCAAAGAAGAGGCTCATTTGATGTCAACTTCCAACCAAGCCGAGCCAACAAGGAGCTATTAAGAAATTTCATTGAGCTAATACCTAGCCCACCCAAGCTCTTAGGCTGGCAGATGCTATCCCAAGAAAGAAAAGAGAGATTGTGCCTTTTTTCTTGAGGGAAACCCCACCAGAATTTTCTCAAAACCAATTTCTCAAAAGAGAGATTGTGTCAACTTCCAATTGAGTTTGCATGCTCTTCATTTGATCTATCCACCTTTGGGTGCTAAGAGCTACAAATTGGATGGGGTCCATGACTGGGGATTAAGGATCGTGATTGTTGTAGGAAACAATCACGACTTTGCTCTGATACCAAGTTGATGCAGGACAATCCACAATATTGAGAGAATCGTGAAAGGGATAAAATAAGCAGAGGAAGAAACAAGAATAGAGGAGATGAAAAAGCCAACAAGAGGGAAGAAGAGAGAGAGAGAGAGAGAGAGAGAGAGAATTAGGGGGGAGAAGAAGACAAATCCATGTCCAAAATATTATTCACCCAAAAACTGTCAATTACAATGGAAACTTATGTTTAATTAGACTTAAACCCTAACCCTAACACTAGGGCAACACCCATTTAATCACTAGCCTAACATGATTTTATTCACTTACCTAGCATAACCTAAGACACTGAAATTTTCTTTTGTTGAATTACAAAGTAACAGACTCATAAAAATCAAATAAAACATAAACTAAGGCTCCGTTTACTTCGACGTAAAATGATTTCCGTCGAAAAATATTTTCAAGGAAGCCATTTTCCTTGAAAATGTTTTCTATTGAAAACATTTTACGGCGTTTACCGCGCGCATGGAAAATAAATTTTTTCGTCCAGGTCAAGTCCCGGGCAGGTCCTTGGTAGGTCCCGGTCAAGTCCTGGTAGGGTCCCGGGCAATTCTCAGGCGGGTCCCGGTCAAGTCCAGGGCGGGGTCTCGGTCGGGTCCAGGCGGGGTCTTGGTCCAATCTCGGTCAAGTCTCGGGCAAGTCCGGTCCGGTCGCAGTCAAGTCCCGGGCGGGTCCTGGGCAAGTCTCGGTCGGGTCTCGGGCGGGTCTTGGGCAAGTCTCGGTCAGGTCTCGGGCGGGTCCTGGGCAAGTCCCGAGCAGGTCCGGGCGTGTCTAGTTCAAGTCCGGTTGGGTCCTGAGCAGGTCTTGGCGGGGTCCCGAGCGGGTCCTGGGCGAGTCCCTGTCAAGTCCCGAGCAAGTCCCAACGAGGCTCTAGGAGGGTCTTGGCAAGGTCCGTCGATTTGAGAATGAGATGCTCATAGTCGGAAAATGGTTTACGGTTTTGCATTTTCTGAAAATTAAGAAGAATTTTTGGTCAAAAGAAAAATATTTTCCGTTGACCACTATTTTACGTCAAAGTAAATACCATAAAATGCGAAAATCATTTTCTAGAAATCATTTTACATCGGAGTAAACAGAGCCTAATACACCAAATTAAAACATAAATAAAAATTGAAGTTCTTGTTATTGTGTTCAGCATCATTGTGCTTCCAACTCCTTCACTTTGTTCTAATTAAGGGCATATTTCCAAAGAGTAGCACAATCATCCGAATCATAGGGAATAAGAATCCATACTTTACTCGCAGACATTAATCTACAATAGATACTATTATAATTAATTTCAACTCAACCATAAAAGAATCAAGGAATTAAAAACAATTAATGATTTTGTTTTCAGGGCAAGTATAACAGAGGAAGCAAACATTTTTTCAATAGAATTTTTTATTACTCAATTAGGAAAGTCAAAGAAGGTAAAAATTTGAAAAAATAAATGAACTCACTCAAAGGATAGAGGTACTGAAGGACTAGGACGGTGTTATGGGGAGTTGGAGGTGGTGTCTGACAGTGGTATGATCAGGGCTCATACAACTGCCAGACACCACCTCCAACAGAACCCCTAACAATGAGCCTCAATCAATGCTGAAGCAGAGTTATTGAAGCAAAGGGCCACAATCGAATGAGAGAGAAAGTGGAAGTCTTTGTGGCAGCACGTCTGAGACGAGAAACAGAAAGTGAGATTTAAAGAATGTGGACAGTGATTGTGATTTTCTTTAAAAAAATTTAAGTAGCAGCCAAATCCTTATTGGGCTATGACTGTTTCCAGATTTTGTCTGAAATGCAAAATTACTTCTATATTTTTGAACAGGTATTGGACGTATCTGGCCATGTCTTAGTCATTGCATGTCTGATATGCGCCGGATACCAACAATCCAGAGTTTTTGAAGTATCCATGCCTCCTAGCAATTTATGCAAAACATATAAGGATTTGATGTTGTTGTTGTTGTGTCTTTTTTTTTTCTTGGTGCATCACAACATGTCAACATGTCCTTTAGTTCAGTATGTTGTTAATTTGTCTCTCTTGAAGTTATCTTTGTTAGTGTATGTGGTTTGAGAAAAATATTTCAATTCAAATGGTTCGGAGGACCCTTAAGTATGCAGTCTACTGCATAGCTTCATCATGTTTCGAGAGCACTTCATGTATCTTCGTAAGTAAACATGGCTGAATAACCTCTCTCGCTCTCTGAAAATTGGCTTTGTCTTGGCAGTTAATTCTTGATATGCACTTCACTGTTGAAATTGCACGTTTTGCTGGCTACCCATCTCGGCATGTGCACCAGATTGCATCAGCCATAAACGCTCGTGCAATCAGGACCTTCTCTGCAAGAGGCATAGACCCGCAAAGGTACTTTGTGCTCTCTCTCTCTAATTTCCTTTTCCCCTTTCCCACCCTTGTTTTTGATTAGAAACTAAAACTGCCATGTCATTAGTGCACTCCCTGAGGATGAATGGTTTGTTGAAACTGCTAAGTCGGCAATAAACAAACTGCTATTAGGAGCATCGGGGTCAGATACATCCGATGTTGATGAAGATCACATAATTCTACATGATGAGATTGTCACGGATTCAGATGACACTGCTTCTTCCCTCTCAATGGTGGAATCTTTCGAGTCTTTTGCTTCTGCAAGTATGGGTGAACTTGATGGCCCTATGTTCACTGATCCTGAGAGCTGAAAGTTTCTCCTATACGAACGAGGAAAAAAGTGGACCCAAGTTTTGAGCTGTTACCTTAAATCTGATGGTGATCTTTAAGAAAGCTTCAGATTCATACATGTTAGGAGATAGATTTTGACCCTGTAGATTTGGGGTACAATTGTAGGCAGTATGTTCATTGATGTTTGCACTTGGTCATGTTTACATGCATCATGTATCAATTATTGATAATTATGAAATTTTACATACAAGCAGGATGAGGCAGTTCTCCCTTTTTTAGTATTTGAATTTTTATACATAAACTATATTTCTTATCTTTGTTATCTTTCGTCGTAGCTCTTGTATTGTATATGCCAGAAATTATTTCATCTTGGTTCACATTCATAGCCTCGTAATTGGTTGAATTAAGACTTAGAACTGGTCTGGAATCTGGATTATATTTGGATAAAACCTGAATAATTTGCTACAGGCTAACTTTGAGGAAGCAAGTTTAATTTATTGGCATTATGTCAATTTGGTGGGAGAGGCTCACCTCCAATTTGATAGAGTAATTCTAAATGTCATCCAATGTCTTGTGTTTTTAAAAAATTGATGTAGTTTTTAAAATTGAATCAAAATTCAATCGTGATTTGGAAAGTCACGATAGCTTTGGAGGACAAAAAGGGGATATAAGTTTTTTACAAAATGGATTGTAAGAATTTTTTCAACCCAATCTCGGAAAAGCTTCTTGCCGCTATGGAGTCTAGTTTTTTTGTTTTTTTGTTTTTTTGGGAGGGTGAGATTGTTAAATTATTAGTTATCTCAGATGTTTAATCTGATAGGAAGAGATCAAATTCCCTTTTTAATAGATGAGGTTTAGCACATGGAATATTTAATTTAAATGGGGGTAATTTGACGGAGTCAAGGTTTGATTCTAGGACCTTTGGTTCTGATGCCATGTTAAATTACTAGTTATTCCATAAGCTTAAGTTGATAGCTTGGAAGAGATAAATTTAATCATTTAATCAACACTTTAAGAGAGGCGAGGTTCAATTGAATGAGAAGTGCTACAATTTTTATTTTTTATTTTTTATTTTTCAAAAGTTGGTTATCAAATAATCTCAGAATTCCATAAAATTTATTATTTTGGAAAATGTGTCACCAAACTCATGTAATAGTAACACATAATTTGGAAACAAGCTTTTAAAGAAAAAATTTGGTAAGTATAGCATTTATCGGTTTGCATTGCCTTTACTCACACATGAGTAAAGGGTCATGTCTAGTTTTTTTTTTTTTTTTTGATAAGTAAAGTAACAAATATATGATTTGAATAATGCTACATATTATAATTCTATCAAATATTTATCTAACAATGTTGATGTGACACTATCAACTAATCTTTATATTTATCCTTATTAAATAAATAAAAAAATCAATAATTGATTTAGAGTGTCATGTAAAAATTATTGAACAAATAATAAATAAAAATATAGTATATAGCATTACTCATTTGTAAATTATAACCAACAAGATATTTCATGTCATGAGTCATATATTATTCTATTCATGAAAAAAAAAAACAAAAAAAGAATTGTATTTTCTAAAAAACTAAAAGAAAAAAGCATAAAAATGTTCTCTTCTTTTGATTTATTTCTCTTTTTTTTTTTTTTTTTTTCCTTAATGCCGTCCATTTTGGGAAGTACCCTTCTTGTTCTCAACGGTGACACTGTGATGTAATGGATTCAATGGAGGGTGTTGGTAATTCAGGGAAAAGTAAAAATTGGAGAAACTACATTTTTTTTTTTTAATTTTTGTTTTTTTTTGAGAAGAGAAACTACATTATTGGGTAATGGGTATTGTGATTTTACCATTTGCATGTATGAGGTTTTCTTTTTCTAGGTAAGTCAGGGAGAGGTGGATTTTGTTTTGAATTTATTATACAGCAACAATAGATACTATATTTTTATTTATTAAACAAAAAAAAGAGATTAGATTTATTAAATATTAAAACTTCAAAAAAGGAAAAAAGAAAAAGAAAATAAAGGGTGGCCATTGGCACAAAGGGGTGGCTGGAGTCGGCCCCTTCTTTATTTATTAATTATTATTTTTAAGTTTTAATATTTTTAATTTATTTTAAAGTTATTTAATTTTTTGTTGAGACATATAACACGTGGCATGTTTTAATTGGTTTGAAGTAGAATTTTTGTTAGTGCATGTATTTATCCATAAAAA
>NC_081542.1:34718867-34721327 GCF_901000735.1 Corylus avellana
GCAACTTAGACGAGTACTTTAATCCCACAGAAAATGATTAGTTAAGCCACTCATTTTTTACTAGCTTAGTTAATCATGTATGTATGGGATTAGTAATTCCATGGGAATAGTGTGTTACCAAACAAAAGAATTGTTATACCTAGGATTAACTAGTCTATTCCAAAGACCTATTCCGCAAACCAAACGGAGCTTTAAAATTTGTGCATAGCAGTAGAAAAATGCTTTCCAAAAGAAAAAAAAAAAAAAAAAAAAAAAAAAAAAATCTAAAGTTGGTTAGGTGAAAAATTAGAAATTAAAAAATAAATAAACATGTAAAAATAAACAAAACTCAGCTTTGTTCTAGAAGGAAAAAGGTATAGAAAAAGCTACAGTGTGACCAAAAATTTATAAACTTCCATCTTAGAAAAGGAGTAGCAGGTCAAATACCATTTTCTAAAAGGATTAAGCTTAGGTGCGGTAGAAAACTACAGCATATATCTACTCCCATGCTAAAGTGTATAGAGGTTGGAGGCCCTTTAATGCATAATATTGAGAATTGAATAAGCAATTCAATGAGAGACGTTTGTAAGCATTCCAAACCGTTAACCGCCACTGCCACCGCCTGTACAACTTTTTCATACTCACACTTGACCGCTGGAGTTTGTAAAGGGCAAACCCCCACTTAACGCACCGGATTACTGCAAGTTTATTTCTCTAAGTAGCTTAAAGGTGCTAAGTGTATAACCTCACTTATCCACCAGGTTGTTAAGCAACCTTTTTTCCCCATCAGGGTGTTTGGCTTGTAATTCTCTCTAACCGATGGGCTTTAACATCTATACCCTTTTACATACATTTGCATGCCTTTTTCATATTCTTTTACATGTTCACATTATTACATATTCATAAAAATTAGTTTTCCTTTGAAACCTCAACTTTTCATACAATTGTTTTTTCTTGAAAATCACATTTTCCTACACATGTATAGCATTTAACCTACTGAGCAACCATATGCTTCAACACACATTGAACGCTAGGCCATTCGTTGAAGATAATAGTACATCAAACCCATATAAAGTTTTACCATAAGCATATTCTATCCATTGGACAAATATAGGTTCGATCAAGATTTATTTCTCCAAAGTACCAAAAGCAAGCATGACATCATTATGAACATGAAGTCCCAAAGTATGGAATCCCAAAAAAAGGTTGGCCCAACTTAAATGGGATATGTAAAACATTTCAAAATATCATTCATATTCAAATATTATTTATAAAATAACAGAGCTCAATAAACTATATATACTCATGCTTTGAAAAATAAGGGGAAAATGCAGTTTACCCCCCTGAAGTTTCAGGCGTTTTTCAATTTTAACTCAAAAGTTCAAAAATTGGCAATCTACCCCCTGAAGTTTCAAAAATTGGCAATTTAAACATTCCGTTTAATTTTTCCATCAAAATGGACGGAAATCTATGAAATTACATCATTGCCCTTAGATTTTTTTAAAAAAATTTCCGTCTAATTTAACGGAAAAATTAAACGAAAGGTTTAAATTATCAATTTTTGAAACTTCAAGGGGGTAGATTGCCAATTTTTGAATTTTGGGGTTAAAATTAAAAAACTCTTGAAACTTCAGGAGAGTAAACTGCATTTTCTCCGAAAAATAATGTAGTAAGTCAGTAATTTTAGAAGTTTATAGTTACAACTTTAGATTAGACTCAAATAACGAATCCCCATATTCCGTACTATATCTGCATTTCATATCATTTCTAACTATTAAACTCACACCTTATTTTAAAACCCTAAACCTTAATCAGTACCTTATTCAATTTCCTACTAAAAGCTCGACCAACCAAGGATCAATTGAAACATCTTCTGAGAAACCCTAAAGTTTCAATGATCATCTCGGTCGGCCAAAGTATTCAGCTTGGTCAACCAAAGCATCCTCCAAATAGTGGCAATAGCCATGCAACTATCTCAAACCTCAATCTTTTGACTCTTTCTTACGTTAACTTTCCTTAGATATTGTACACATTGCATATACAATTAAACTAATCAATTCAAAATGTCAAAAATGTTTATGCTTAAAATCTAGATCAAAACTATGGTTTTATAAAAACCTTGTTTCTAAGAATCATTCTCATCTTAAAAAAATAGGCAGCATAACGGCGCGTTTACGTTAGTGAACCAATCGCATGCGGAACCACTTTTACACAACTTTTTTAAAGATAACTTCAAAAACTCACATATACATAACCACATAAAATAATGATATTGCTCATGTTTTTTTTTTATAATTTGGGCTACATTTGTATACTTTAAGCATGCTAAGCCATTTTACAATGTTATAGAAGCATTATAACCGCAATGCAGCATAGACACATAAAATTATACAAGTATTACTAAGGCATTACTATAAATCTAGCTATTGCGCATATTGAAACTCGGGCATTACAACTACACTTACAAACTTATAATCTAAC
>NC_081542.1:34721427-34795693 GCF_901000735.1 Corylus avellana
TAAATAAAGAAGGAAACAGAATTTTAATGACTCTAAATGACGGATGTCCAAGTCGGCGATGGTGAAGCCAAACTTTATCTTTATTGGACGAAAAATGCTCAGAAACAAAAGAGTGAGATAATTTGCCTTTGGTAATGCTTGACTGACTCGGTGCTTCAAGGTAGTAGAGCCCATCCCGTTCTCTAGCATGTCCAATCATCCTCCCCGAATCCTCGTCCTGAAATACACAATAACTATGATGAAAAACCACATTGCAACGTAAATCTTGAGTGAGTTTTTGAATAGAGACAAGGTTTGTGGATAATTTAGGAACATGGAGAACATTTTTTAAAACCAGTGATGGGCCTATTTTGACATCTCCTACACCTGCTACAGTGGTCAAGGAACCATCGGCTGTGGCTATTTTTCTACTGCTTGGGCATGGAAAATATGTGAAAAAACCATTCGGTGAGTGGGTCATATGGTCGGTAGCTCCCGAGTCCATGACCCAGGAGTTGGCAAAGGTTTCACCCGAGACATTTAATCCAATAGAGGTAGGAAACGCACCTGAATATGCCAATGAGCAAGTACCTGAAGGTTTATCAAGATTGCCAATAAGAGATCTCACCATCTCGACCTCTTCTTGGTTGAGATTGCCTAACTCCTGTGGTGCTGCTTCATTTTGCTGTACTGCAGCAACATGGGCATGACAATTGTTCCTTGGCTGCTCTCCTTTTTGTCCCCACTCTCGATGGCTGATCTTTCCCTTTCCCTTCAGCACGGTGCGGACAAGTTGAGACCATTTGAGGTAGTTTTTTCTATTCAGCCTATATGCTGCCTGGATATTTTGCAATTCCCCGGGTTGTTGGGATCGAACAATCTCCTCCGATTGTGCTGTAGCGGTCGTCTTTGCCGCCTCCGACATTCTTTACGAACAATGATCTCTTGGCGATTAAGGCTGATCACTCGAAACAAAAACCACCAGCAATGAAGGCTGGCAAAGGTAGAACTAAGAACAGAAACTGCTCTAAGAAATTTCAGCAATGAAGGCTAAACAGAAACGTGCAAAAATACTCTGTTTTTGAACCAAAAAACAGGGTAAAACAGAGTACAAAAAAAACAGCAGTATGATCTTGGCAATGAAGGCCTGTGTGAAGAGGTTTTAATCTAGAAAAGAGCCTAAAGCTCTGATACCATGACAGAAACTGAGAAAGACAGAAACTGATTCTTCATTGATTTGAATAATACACAAAACGTTAGCTATATACATCAACCCTAGCAGCAGAAAAGGAAAACTAACTAAGTTATTTCAAATCCCATGATTTATGGGATATAATAGGACACTAACCAAATCAGCCTAATTCTAGGAATACAGGCTGTTACATAATTTCCTAAAATAGCTAACTATACAAGTATAGAATACAAGTCATTAAACACGTTTTCCCACATAAACAAACAGTTCTCAAACACTTTTCCCTCTTTTTGTCACAATGGTCAAAAGAAGACATCCAACAAAAGACAATTGAAAGAAGTCACACAACACACACATGAGTAGATAAATACGATGATATACTCAAAATGATCATAGGGTGTACCTCAATAATCCCAAAGTATACACAAACATGATGGGTTTACAACAAACACAGAATTTGAGGAAATGGCAAGAATAAGACATGTCAAGTGTTGTGTGATACAATTCCACAAGCGAGGACAAAATGAACATATGTGATGAGGAGAGGCAAACCATGAGACACAAAAGTCAAACCTTATACACATAAGGTTTCCTTATATACTACTAGGGCCAAAAGGACACTCACACACCTATTCTTAGTTAATCCAAGTATTATAATTTTGAACTTAAGTCCCGTAGGCATTTCACCGTTTTTCGTAATGATATGAGTTTTTTTTTTTTTTTTTTTTTTTAATAGGTAATCAAACAAATTTCATTAAAAGAGCATGAGGCGCCCCTAAGTACACAGGTAGTATATACAAGGAACACACCAAAAAAAAAAAAGAAAAAGAAAAACCTAAAAATGGAGAAACACAAAGACACCTACGAAAGAAACCCTAAACCCACAAAGAAGCCTTGAACCCGCAAAGTAGCCCTGCCTTTACCCCAACTAGAACCATTGCCTCTAGCATCAAAGTTAATTGAGCATTCCAAAATTTTAAGCACCCTTCTCCCCTACAGAGTAGAAGCGAAACCTACAATCTCACGATGTTGTCTCTCTTCAAGGAAAGTCAACAAATGCAAAAGCCTTTTCTCATTACCCCCAAAGGAGAACCCTAGAGAAAGATCGAGCCCCTTCGCAGTAGCCGTCATCCCTCACCTCTCCAATCTCTCCATCCCCAGTCCCATCCATATCACCCCCTTTGAAGATTCACCCACCTTAGAGATGGTACAAGGGGAACTAGCCACCAACAGGGGGTGCCAACGAAAAACACCCGAGAGCTAAGAAGGATGGAGACTGTAAATAGAAGACATACATGGAAAAAACTGGGAGGTCATCGGCCTATGCGGGAACAAAGAGAGAGTTCTAGCGTCAAGCATCGCTGGGACCAAAGGCAAACCATATGTCTCCACAACGGCATTTTCTATAAAGACTTACGAAGCAAAACACTTTTTTTTTTAGAAGTTGTGTTTAACTCTTTTTGAAATTTACAAATTTTGATAAACACTTGATCTTTGATCACTGTAACGCCCCACCTTTAAAAACAAGGTGTAAGCGGAAATATCTAATTTCACACGACATTACTACTAAAACATCGCAACAGAAACTTGTATTGAATCCACGATTACACAGGCAGATACATGAGTCCACCGTCTCAGTAAGTATAGAAATTACTGACCTTTATTATGAGCCTTCTTTTAAAAAAAATCCTAACATATGTTTAACACACACACACACACACACACACATATATATATAGTACTCTTTATCTTTTCTTTGGTAACATGGATCAAAGAAAGAGCAAAACAATTCATCGAACACTTATGTTTAACCCACACACACACACACACACACACACACATATATATATATAATACTCTTATCTTTTCTATGGTAACATCGATCAAAGAAAGAGCAAAACAATTCATCGAACGCTTATGTTTAACACACACACACACACACACATATAATACTCTTTATCTTTTCTTTGGTAACATGGATCAAAGAAAGAGCAAAACAAGTCATCGAACGCTTAAATCAAATCTTATGTTATAAATAATAGGTAATTAGGTAATGCATTATTTCTGGTTCTTTTCTCTTTCACTTTCTGTATGTTCATACTTTTCTAGGGAACGGCCCTTTCTTTATTATAGGGAATTGTCCATTTTATTATTCTTAGGAATCTTCCAATTTATTTATTTTTAGATAAGTAATAAACCAATTTCATTAAAAGCGTAAGGTGCCCTATGTACACAGGAAGTATATAGAAGGACTCACCTAACTAGCAAGGGCAAAACGAACAAGGAAGTTACTATAACTAATCGACAAAGGAGATACACACGCCGCTGTCCATAGATGCAAAGTATCATAGAACAAATATAAAATTTACCCCATCGTCCTCTCTTTGTCCTTAAAAAATCTATTGTTCCTTTTCTTTGACACACTCCAAAAGAGGCAGTAGGCACCATTTTCCACACCGCAGCACTCCTAGGCTTGCCATAGGACCACCAACAGTTGAATAAGTCTACAACATGTCTAGATCCTAAAACGACTAATAATCACTTCAAATGGCAGATGCCACATTGCAATGAAGATGAAGGTGATCCACACACTCCCTATTCCTCTTGCACATACAACATCTGTCCATCATGACGATGTGGGGCCTCCTAAGATTATTGAAGGTGAGGATCTTTGCTAGAGCTGCTGACCACGCGAAGAATGCCGCCCTCGAAGGAGCCTAAGTCTACCATACACTGCTAGGGGAAGTGACTACTTGCAAGAGAAGCCAGAGAGTAATATAAGGAATTGACCTTGAACAGTCCTCTTTTGAATAAAGCCCACCACAGCTGATCTTCACTTCCTCTCCTCACTTTAATTGGGCGCAACTCCTAATAAAAAGAAGCAAAGACATCCACCTAATCTTGCGCTGCTCTTGCAAAGCTCACATTCCACTGGTTGGAGCCGCCTAAAAGCTCCAAATTATCTGCTATAGAGGCGTCCTTCGCACAAGCGTGACCATATTAAACTGGAAAGGCTACCTATAGAGGTGTTTTGGGTGATGAGGACTTGGCTGTGTAGTAGGTTGCAGAGATGGATTCCAGCGATGGGGACTTGACGCTGGTTGGTGTTGGTACAGCGATGATTTTTGAAAGCTGGGGTTTGTGGTGTTCGTTGTGTTGTGGAGGTCTTCCAATTGAGGTTTTTTTTTTTTTTTTTTTTTTAATTGAAAAGGGGAAAAGGGACTACAAGGGAGGGTCCTTCCCACTCTGGATCCGGATGGAAGAGAGAATGGGAGAACCTAAGGGAATGCTACCAAAAACAAGATGGGTAGCGGCCCATTTAGCTAACGCATGTGCACGAAAATTGGCACATCTGGACACTTTCGTAGCATTCCAGCTACGAAAGGGGTTAAGTTCAACACAAATATCAAAAATAACAGAAATAAAATGCCAAGAAGAAAAAAGAGCAGGCTGATTCACTGCTAAAATCACCAGGAGAGCATCACCTTCGAGAGCAAAAACATCCAAACCAGAAGACCGAGCCAACCGAGCAGCAAGAAGAGCAGCCATGGCTTCTCCCATAAGGGCATCTGAGGAATGGAGCTTCAAGGTAGCAGCAGCAAAAATCTCCCCAGAAGAGTCACTAAGAACTGCTGCAGCAACAGCAAAATTGCCTTTAATGGCAACATCAAAATTCCCCTTTATACAACCCACAAGAGGAGGAATCCACAAGGAGGGGAAAGAAGCCTTCTTCCAGGCCAATAGATGGAAGCCCAAATTAGAGTGAAGTTGCTGAGTAACCTTAACCGGATCTGGAAGGAGAGCCTCATGAACCAATTTATTTCTGGACAACCAAATTAGATCCAAAGAGAGAGCAGCAAAAAATTGAAAATGACGAACATCTGCACTAGGAATAGCCAACTTTTCAGCTGGATACACAACAGCAATAATCCACTCATGAATAGGTTTGGACGAAAAGGAGGAAATCACATTTGGCCAAGAAGAGCTACTCCAAAGAGCACAAGCCAGATTACACTCCAAGAAAATATGGGTCAAGGTCTCAAGAGGACCTTTGCAGAAGGGGCACACCCACGCATTAGAATCATCAGAGACAACAAACCTTCCAATATTAGCCCTAGAAGGAAGCAAATCCCAAACAATCTTCCAAAGAAGATGCTTCAATCGAGCTTGAAGCTTGAGGCCCCAAAGAGCCTGCCAATTTGCCAGAGAGAGGAGAAGTTCTATTAGTTGAAGTCAAAGAGATTTCACAGAGAAAAGACCAGAAGGAGAGGGCGCCCAAGTCCATTTATCTGCTGAGCTAACCTGAGGAATATGAATGCTGAGGATGCTTGAAACCGTAGAGGGAGAGAAAAGATCTCTCAAAAGATCCACATTCCAAGAACGCTCACCCGGGAGCATAAGATCAGTCACAAAAAAATCTGGAAGCTCCGTAAGAAGAGCATTCGGCCTGGGCTTAAAATTTGGTTGGGAGGGAATCCAAGGAGAACTCCAAATAGGGATATTCACACCAGTAGAGATAGACCAACAAGCTCCCTTCTCCACCACCTTCCTATTTTTCAGCAACCCTTTCCAAATCCAAGAAGAAACAGGATTATAAGGAGCCTCCAAAAAAGAAAAGCCTTGTTGCAAATACTTACCCTTAAGGGCATCAACCCAAAGAAGAGGCTCATTTGATGTCAACTTCCAACCAAGCCGAGCCAACAAGGAGCTATTAAGAAATTTCATTGAGCTAATACCTAGCCCACCCAAGCTCTTAGGCTGGCAGATGCTATCCCAAGAAAGAAAAGAGAGATTGTGCCTTTTTTCTTGAGGGAAACCCCACCAGAATTTTCTCAAAACCAATTTCTCAAAAGAGAGATTGTGTCAACTTCCAATTGAGTTTGCATGCTCTTCATTTGATCTATCCACCTTTGGGTGCTAAGAGCTACAAATTGGATGGGGTCCATGACTGGGGATTAAGGATCGTGATTGTTGTAGGAAACAATCACGACTTTGCTCTGATACCAAGTTGATGCAGGACAATCCACAATATTGAGAGAATCGTGAAAGGGATAAAATAAGCAGAGGAAGAAACAAGAATAGAGGAGATGAAAAAGCCAACAAGAGGGAAGAAGAGAGAGAGAGAGAGAGAGAGAGAGAGAATTAGGGGGGAGAAGAAGACAAATCCATGTCCAAAATATTATTCACCCAAAAACTGTCAATTACAATGGAAACTTATGTTTAATTAGACTTAAACCCTAACCCTAACACTAGGGCAACACCCATTTAATCACTTGCCTAACATGATTTTATTCACTTACCTAGCATAACCTAAGACACTGAAATTTTCTTTTGTTGAATTACAAAGTAACAGACTCATAAAAATCAAATAAAACATAAACTAAGGCTCCATTTACTTTGACGTAAAATGATTTCCGTCGAAAAATATTTTCAAGGAAGCCATTTTCCTTGAAAATGTTTTTTGTTGAAAACATTTAACGGCGTTTACCGCGCGCATGGAAAATAAATTTTTTTGTCCAGGTCAAGTCCCGGGTAGGTCCTTGGTAGGTCCCGGTCAAGTCCTGGTAGGGTCCAGGGCAATTCTCAGGCGGGTCCCGGTCAAGTCCCGAGTGGGGTCTCGGTCGGGTCCCGGCGGGGTCTTGGTCCAATCTCGGTCAAGTCTCGGGCAGGTCCGGTCCGGTCGCAGTCAGGTCTCAGTCAAGTCCCGGGCGGGTCTTGGCAGGGTCCTGGGCAAGTCCCGGTCGGGTCTCGGGCGGGTCTTGGGCAAGTCCCGGGCAGGTCCGGGCGTGTCTAGTTCAAGTCCGGTCGGGTCCCGAGCAGGTCCTGGCAGGGTCCCGAGTGGGTCCTGGGCGAGTGCCTGTCAAGTCCCGAGCAAGTCCCAACGAGGCTTTAGGAGGGTCTTGGCAAGGTCCGTCGATTTGAGAATGAGATGCTCATAGTCGGAAAATGATTTACGGTTTTGCATTTTCTGAAAATTAAGAAGAATTTTTGGTCAAAAGGAAAATATTTTCCGTTGACCACTATTTTACGTCGAAGTAAATACCGTAAAATGCGAAAATCATTTTCTAGAAATCATTTTACATCGGAGTAAACAGAGCCTAATACACCAAATTAAAACATAAATAAAAATTGAAGTTCTTGTTATTGTGTTCAGCATCATTGTGCTTCCAACTCCTTCACTTTGTTCTAATTAAGGGCATATTTCCAAAGAGTAGCACGATCATCCGAATCATAGGGAATAAGAATCCATACTTTACTCGAAGACATTAATCTACAATAGATACTATTATAATTAATTTCAACTCAACCATAAAAGAATCAAGGAATTAAAAACAATTGATGATTTTGTTTTCAGGGCAAGTATAACAGAGGAAGCAAACATTTTTTCAATAGAATTTTTTATTACTCAATTAGGAAAGTCAAAGAAGGTAAAAATTTGAAAAAATAAATGAACTCACTCAAAGGATAGAGGTACTGAAGGACTAGGACGGTGTTATGGGGAGTTGGAGGTGGTGTCTGACAGTGGTATGATCAGGGCTCATACAACTGCCAGACACCACCTCCAACAGAACCCCTAACAATGACCCTCAATCAATGCGCTGAAGCAGAGTTATTGAAGCAAAGGGCCACAATCGAATGAGAGAGAAAGTGGAAGTCTTTGTGGCAGCACGTCTGAGACGAGAAACAGAAAGTGAGATTTAAAGAATGTGGACAGTGATTGTGATTTTCTTTAAAAAAATTTAAGTAGCAGCCAAATCCTTATTGGGCTATGACTGTTTCCAGATTTTGTCTGAAATGCAAAATTACTTCTATATTTTTGAACAGGTATTGGACGTATCTGGCCATGTCTTAGTCATTGCATGTCCGATATGCGCCGGATACCAACAATCCAGAGTTTTTGAAGTATCCATGCCTCCTAGCAATTTATGCAAAACATATAAGGATTTGATGTTGTTGTTGTGTTTTTTTTTTCTCTTGGTGCATCACAACATGTCAACATGTCCTTTAGTTCAGTATGTTGTTAATTTGTCTCTCTTGAAGTTATCTTTGTTAGTGTATGTGGTTTGAGAAAAATATTTCAATTCAAATGGTTCGGAGGACCCTTAAGTATGCAGTCTACTGCATAGCTTCATCATGTTTCGAGAGCACTTCATGTATCTTCGTAAATAAACTTGGCTCAATAACCTCTCTCGCTCTCTGAAAATTGGCTTTGTCTTGGCAGTTAATTCTTGATATGCACTTCACTGTTGAAATTGCACGTTTTGCCGGCTACCCATCTCGGCATGTGCACCAGATTGCATCAGCCATAAACGCTCGTGCAATCAGGACCTTCTCTGCAAGAGGCATAGACCCGCAAAGGTACTTTGTGCTCTCTCTCTCTAATTTCCTTTTCCCCTTTCCCACCCTTGTTTTTGATTAGAAACTAAAACTGCCATGTCATTAGTGCACTCCCTGAGGATGAATGGTTTGTTGAAACTGCTAAGTCGGCAATAAACAAACTGCTATTAGGAGCATCGGGGTCAGATACATCCGATGTTGATGAAGATCACATAATTCTACATGATGAGATTGTCACGGATTCAGATGACACTGCTTCTTCCCTCTCAATGGTGGAATCTTTCGAGTCTTTTGCTTCTGCAAGTATGGGTGAACTTGATGGCCCTATGTTCACTGATCCTGAGAGCTGAAAGTTTCTCCTATACGAACGAGGAAAAAAGTGGACCCAAGTTTTGAGCTGTTACCTTAAATCTGATGGTGATCTTTAAGAAAGCTTCAGATTCATACATGTTAGAAGATAGATTTTGACCCTGTAGATTTGGGGTACAATTGTAGGCAGTATGTTCATTGATGTTTGCACTTGGTCATGTTTACATGCATCATGTATCAATTATTGATAATTATGAAATTTTACATACAAGCAGGATGAGGCAGTTCTCCCTTTTTTAGTATTTGAATTTTTATACATAAACTATATTTCTTATCTTTGTTATCTTTCGTCGTAGCTCTTGTATTGTATATGCCAGAAATTATTTCATCTTGGTTCACATTCATAGCCTCGTAATTGGTTGAATTAAGACTTAGAACTGGTCTGGAATCTGGATTATATTTGGATAAAACCTGAATAATTTGCTACAGGCTAACTTTGAGGAAGCAAGTTTAATTTATTGGCATTATGTCAATTTGGTGGGAGAGGCTCACCTCCAATTTGATAGAGTAATTCTAAATGTCATCCAATGTCTTGTGTTTTTAAAAAATTGATGTAGTTTTTAAAATTGAATCAAAATTCAATCGTGATTTGGAAAGTCACGATAGCTTTGGAGGACAAAAAGGGGATATAAGTTTTTTACAAAATGGATTGTAAGAATTTTTTCAACCCAATCTCGGAAAAGCTTCTTGCCGCTATGGAGTCTAGTTTTTTTGTTTTTTTGTTTTTTTGGGAGGGTGAGATTGTTAAATTATTAGTTATCTCAGATGTTTAATCTGATAGGAAGAGATCAAATTCCCTTTTTAATAGATGAGGTTTAGCACATGGAATATTTAATTTAAATGGGGGTAATTTGACGGAGTCAAGGTTTGATTCTAGGACCTTTGGTTCTGATGCCATGTTAAATTACTAGTTATTCCATAAGCTTAAGTTGATAGCTTGGAAGAGATAAATTTAATCATTTAATCAACACTTTAAGAGAGGCGAGGTTCAATTGAATGAGAAGTGCTACAATTTTTATTTTTTATTTTTTATTTTTCAAAAGTTGGTTATCAAATAATCTCAGAATTCCATAAAATTTATTATTTTGGAAAATGTGTCACCAAACTCATGTAATAGTAACACATAATTTGGAAACAAGCTTTTAAAGAAAAAATTTGGTAAGTATAGCATTTATCGGTTTGCATTGCCTTTACTCACACATGAGTAAAGGGTCATGTCTAGTTTTTTTTTTTTTTTTTGATAAGTAAAGTAACAAATATATGATTTGAATAATGCTACATATTATAATTCTATCAAATATTTATCTAACAATGTTGATGTGACACTATCAACTAATCTTTATATTTATCCTTATTAAATAAATAAAAAAATCAATAATTGATTTAGAGTGTCATGTAAAAATTATTGAACAAATAATAAATAAAAATATAGTATATAGCATTACTCATTTGTAAATTATAACCAACAAGATATTTCATGTCATGAGTCATATATTATTCTATTCATGAAAAAAAAAAACAAAAAAAGAATTGTATTTTCTAAAAAACTAAAAGAAAAAAGCATAAAAATGTTCTCTTCTTTTGATTTATTTCTCTTTTTTTTTTTTTTTTTTTTTTCCTTAATGCCGTCCATTTTGGGAAGTACCCTTCTTGTTCTCAACGGTGACACTGTGATGTAATGGATTCAATGGAGGGTGTTGGTAATTCAGGGAAAAGTAAAAATTGGAGAAACTACATTTTTTTTTTTTAATTTTTGTTTTTTTTTGAGAAGAGAAACTACATTATTGGGTAATGGGTATTGTGATTTTACCATTTGCATGTATGAGGTTTTCTTTTTCTAGGTAAGTCAGGGAGAGGTGGATTTTGTTTTGAATTTATTATACAGCAACAATAGATACTATATTTTTATTTATTAAACAAAAAAAAGAGATTAGATTTATTAAATATTAAAACTTCAAAAAAGGAAAAAAGAAAAAGAAAATAAAGGGTGGCCATTGGCACAAAGGGGTGGCTGGAGTCGGCCCCTTCTTTATTTATTAATTATTATTTTTAAGTTTTAATATTTTTAATTTATTTTAAAGTTATTTAATTTTTTGTTGAGACATATAACACGTGGCATGTTTTAATTGGTTTGAAGTAGAATTTTTGTTAGTGCATGTATTTATCCATAAAAAAGAATTGAATAGCGCGGCTATGGAAACGGAAACGATACTCCAATTCCCAATGAGGAGTGAGGGTAAAGAATTGAATAGCGCGGGAAAATTAGGAGACCTATTTAGGGTTGGTATTATGGAGCAGTAGGCAAGGGGTAAGGCATGATGCACGAAGAGGGCACGATAATAGATCTGAGGCAAAGTGAAGGTGGCGCTGATTTGGTGGATCTCGGCGGCAAGGTCCACCAGCTCCCCTGCTCCATCAAGTACGACGGCCCTTCCTCTGTTTCCCACTATTTCAAACCCAAACCCACTGGTAAGCTCCACCCTCTCTCTCTCTCTCTCTCTCTCTCTCTGTGTTTTCTATGTTTTTGTAAAATTCCATGAAATTTGTGCTCTTTGGTAAATGGAAGGGATTGAGGTGGAGGGGTTAGAGCTGCAGGAAGCCTATTTCAGAGGAAGGAAGTTGCAGGGAACGGCCATTCCAATTCCACAAGGGTATTCTGGTATGTAATTATTTCTTTCTTTCTATGTTTTATATTTTTTGTTGAATATGAAATTCTGACTATGCCTTTGGGATTTTGTGTGTGTTTTGCTATTGTCAAGTGTTTATGGTTTATTTCCTTATGACCCAACAGTTAGAGGAGATGTCTTTTTGGACACATGATGTTTTATTTGTGTATTTTGAAATTATAACTGTCTTACACTCATCTTTTCCTTTTAGGATATGTGATGTTCGGTTTTATGCTCACTCTGAAGTTAGGATGCCTAGGGAAAACTCATAGATTTCCCTATAGCGAAAGGAAATAATTGACTCCCAAGACCTCAGAAATTAGTCTCTCAACCACTTCAAATCCCTCCCTTGTTGAGGGATTGGTTCAGTTTAGCTGATCAAATCATTGGTAGATCTCAAATGGCCAAAATCCTTTTTGTACACTTGATTCACAATTTTTCTTTTTGGCTTACTTTGAGTCCAAATGCTTTAATGGTTGGTGTTTACAATAATCTTTCCTGGTGGGCACTATTAAATTTTCAACTTAAGGTGTGATCCTAATGGCTAGCAAGTTCAGGAAATCATCTACCAATGATTTATTTTGTAATTCTCTTCTCTTTATAGGCTGATGCTGAAGTTTTCTCTCTTTCCTTGCCAAAATTAATATGATGGTGTATTCTCACCAAGAGTAAAGCACTACTTTGGGTCATTCCCCTTGAAAGAGTTGACAGCCTCATTCATGATTGCTGCATGCTTAAATAGTTTGGACATTCCATTGTGGGACATGGATTCAGTTTGTTGCCCCTCGACACTGCCACACCCAATCAACACTTAGAAGTTTTTAGTTTTTTGGAGAAGTGGAAAAATGATAACAGAAATTGTGATGATGACTCTATGGTATGGAGAATTAACAACATGGTCAAATTCTAGATTCTCAATGTGTTTCAATTTGCTATTTTTGGGGTTTTCTATGCTGACATCATTCAATCCTATTTGGTAGCCTGTGTATCATCTCTTTTCACCTTAGCTGGTTCTAAGCTCTTGCCTCGCTGAGCTACTTACCCTTGGTATGGTTCTTAAGGTTATTCAGTGAACGTGCATCACTTTGGTTTTGTGAGACATGCTTTTCTTTAGTAGATTCTTGTAATTTATCTACAAGATTTTCTGTTTTTCATTTTGTTCTGGTTGTTGTTGTGGTTGTGTTAATGGCTCGTCCAAGTTATGTTTGACCTTAATTACATTTTCTTTCTAAAAGTGTTCCTCTTTTTTAATTCTTCTTCTGCAGGCTTTGTCCTAGGAAAAAAGAATCTTGTGAAGAGAAAAGCTTCCGACATGTCTGAAGGGAACTCAAACTGTTGGGAGGTGAATGCAAAATTTCGTGATGTGACATATTGGAATCATGACATCCTCCCTTCACATGATGATGCTTTTTTGCGTTCTTTTCATTGGCTCTCTGTTGCGAAAGTAGTAAGTTCATGCTCTATCCCTTTTGTAAAGATAGAACACTTGATGCATAGACTTCAACGCAGAAAACAGGTTATGCTTATGAAAATAAAATCTTGACATTTGCTAAACAAGCTCGAAGTATATATCCAGGGGAAAATATATAAACTTGGGTCAATTTTAAGTGGCATATTAATCTCGCTACCAAATTTTGATCTATGCTAAACAAGCTGTGATTAAATATGCATGGGAACTGATATGTTACTTGGGTTTATTGAGTGGTATGCTAATTTTGTTACTAGTTACACGTTGGTAGCACAATGAGTGGCCGGAGAGGGCTACTACTACTTCCTCAGGGTCGTGAAGGGCATGGTTGGAGCCGATTTGCAGTTGAGTTGAACAAGGTGAAGGCTTTTGTTCAAGTCACGAATGGACCCTTTGGTGCTTTGCTCTTGGCTGAGAAGATTGGGAAGAAGGCTAGGTTAGGATTGGGGTTGGATCTAACTCTTCATGGTGGGAAAAGGTTTTAATCTGAAGAGGGCGTGCCATCGTATGCGGAGGCGGTGCGATTAATGGCTAGCTCGTCGGCGAGTTTGGGGAACCTTTGGGAAAAAATCAACATGTTGGTGGTAATTCGTTGGGCAAGGACCACCCTAACGAGAAGTAGAAGTCCACAGCTCGAGTCAAAGAATCTTGCCCTGTTTGCTTTGCAAATGACAAGGAGGATTTGCAACAAGGAAAGGTGTTGATGTAGTCTCTTCTTTGGGTGTGGAAGGCTTAGCTTGTGAGGATTAGAGCTAAAGTTGATCGGACTGTCGGGGATGTTTTTGAAGGGCTGAAGGTTGGGCTTTCTCTCAAGCCCAAGTCCCTTTAGCGAGCTCGGCGTTAGAAGAGGCTTTGGGCCATCAAATGCAAGCCCAAACCTTAGACCATGACCCAATATTTTCCTGAGATGGGTTTAGATTTGGAGCCTAGGCCCTTTTTGGGTATGGGCTTAACCAACATGATGTCCGCCTCACTGGAGGTCCGGATTGTTGGGTTTTCTACGGCAAGCGCAGATGTTACGGGTTCACCTCTCTTCATTCCTCCAAGGTCAATGGTCCCGCTGACTATTACCCAGAGGCCGCCATTTTCTGAGTTCATTGCCCAAGGTTTGATGACCTTGTTTGATGAGGTTCGACTTGTTGGGTCCTCTTCGGCGAGCCCATATAACGCCGGTGCTCCTTTCTCCTCATCTCCAAGGTTGGAGGTCCTAGCGGTGGTGAGAGATGAAGGAGACAATTTTTAGGATGGGGAGGATGTAGATTCTCCCTACCCTTCGGGTATTTTTATCCTTGCCACCCCCTTGGATTGGGCTTTGGTTTGCGTTAAGGATGTTGGTCTTGTGGTGGGGGTCTTGTATGAGGGGAATGAGGATAAGACTGTAGCTCTCCTGACAACCATTGAAGAGGATCATTCTTGGGAGGTAAAGGGGGTTTGTTCTAAGTCCAAAGGTAGAAGGGACCTATTGAAATTAGAATGCTCCATAAACTATGACAATTCAGGCGTGTCCTCTAGGTGTGGGAAAGGCAAGGCTCACGTTTTGTAGTGTTGAGTTCTTCGTATGGGTTTCGGGTTAGAGGGCTTTTGGTGTTTTGTGGGTTTCGGGTTTGAGGGCTTTTCAGGTTTCGTGGGTTGTTCTTGATGTTTTGTTTGGTTTTTGTGTTGCTCGTTCTAGTTAGGTGCGTCATGTATATACTGCTTGTGTACTTAAGGGTGCCTTACGTTTTTTATAAAATTTTCTATTATTTATAAAAAAAAAATTATAAAATATAGTGTGTGTGTACATCCATACATATATGTATATATACATGATATGCATATATATTAGAGGTATAGAATTTCTAGAATGGATGTCTTCTAGGAAGAAACGAGTTCTAGGGAATTTTTTATGAGAAAATACGAGCACTTTAGTGTTGTGTGTGTACATACATACATATATATACATATATGAGAGTTGAAGAATTTCTATAATAGATGTCTTTTAAGAAGAAATGAGTTCTAGGGAATTTTTTATGAGAAAGTATGAGAATGTTAGTGGAATATATGAGGAGAGGTGTAAGTCATTTTACATCCTAAATGTCTCATTTTTCATTGACTTTGAAAATAATTCATGTTAGCTAATATTTTTCATTCGCACCAAATGCTAGAAAATATGAAAAAAATTTCAAGAAATACTTTTACATCGAAACAAATAGAGCCTTAAAAAAAAACTTGAACCATTTTATAGAAAACAATGGGGTGTTTTAAAATTGACCGAAAGTGCTTTTTGGTTGACCAATTTTTCTAAGCGCAAAATAATGAAAGTGTTTCACGGAAAATGTTTTATGTAGAAACAAATGGAATTGTAGTAGAACTTTGGAACTGCATTGTTGTTTGCAATTGGTATGTAAATATTCTTAACTTAGGATTATGCAAATGTCTATGGGTATAAGATAGATTTTTTTTTTTTTTTCTTCCAAATTCATGAATTATGAATCTTCATTCTTCCATAGTCAACTTGTTGCTAATAAAATAACTTTAGTTAGCATTAATTGAGTAACGGGATTTCACAAGCTCTTCCAGCCACCTTAATTGAGAACTTTGTGCATTTCTGCAGCTACATAAGCCAGTGACAGCCGAAGATTTGTCTTCTGCATCCATTACTCTTCAGAAGATGGGCTGATTACTAATTGCAGGAGGTGTCTAGTCATCTTCAGCCATTGTGTAATACTTATTCTATAGTAGTTTCTTCTACTGAAACTAAGTTATTAGTTCTATCTCTTTCTCTTCATCAATCAATCTCTTTATCTATTTGCCTCTTTATTTGTTTGTCTCTTTATCTGTATGTCTATTTATTCATCTATCTATGTCTATTCCTTAGTGTGTCTTTGTGTTTTTTGTGCATAAAGTAAATCCACTATGTTTATCTTGTTTTGTTTAAATCTAATAACGAGTTATTAATCAGTGTAGGATTTAAATCACATCATTTTCACACTATTAGGAATGCACTCTTTATCGTGCAAATTCAAATCAGGTTTGGACTAGTTTGTCTGGGGCGTTTATGACCCTAATGCTGATTCAGATAGACATTTTTTTTGTGGGAGTAGTTGTCAGAGTATTCCATTGTTGCATTGCTTTCTTTTGATGGAGATCAACAGAGGTAGAATCCTCACGGTGGATAACCTTAAAAGGCGGGGTTTGTCTCTAGCTAAGTGGTGTTGCCTATGCAAAAAGAGTGATGAAATTGTTAATTACCTTCTTATCCACTATGAGTATACTACTGATCTTTGACACTTGGTTCTTAAGATATTCGAGGTTTCTTGGGTGATGCCTAGTAACATCCTAGAGCTACTTCATTGTTGGAAATTTAAAGGACGGGGACACCCCAAAGAGACCATCCGGAAAGTTATTCATGCTCTCTTAATGTGGAGCATTTGGAGAGAAATGAATGGGCGTCTCGTTGAGGAAAGCGAGTCTAATGTGCTTTCTTAAAAATCTTCTTTTTGAGATCTCTTTTGGATTGAGTTATTGTACATATTCCTAATTTGACTTGGTGAATATGGTTGATCTGATTTATTTTTTTATTATAGAAGTCTTTACGGTATTTGACTCTCTTGTATACTCTTCGAGGGCTTTGTCTTTGTCTTTTTTTTTTTTTTTTTTTTTAAATAATATTATTATTATTATTTATTAAAAAATGTGTTTGCTTGTTAATGTAATTTCTTTTAGGGATAACAATGAATGTCTCAATTGGAGATTTTGTCTCCAAACGTGCCTATGGAATTTACATCATTAAAAGGCATGTAGTTTGAATCATATGAGATTGCATATGATTTTTATAATGAGTATTAGAAAATGCAAGGTTTAGTATTAGAAAAGAGTATGAACATATGTAAAAAGACCGAAATTGTTACTTCAAGGAGATTCGTGTGTGATAAGGAGGGAATTCGAGGCATAGACATGTGAGATAGTAAAACAATGATGTGGGTGCAATTCATATTTAGTTATTATATGTAATGGCAAATATGTGGAGGCTGACTTCATTGCTAAGCATAATCACAATCTTCATCTCTCAATAATTGTACACATGATGTCAGCACAACAAAAAAATGTCTACAACTGAAGCTGTTGAGATTGAGTTGGCATATGAATCATGAGTAAGAATGAAGGATTCTTTTGAGGAAGAAAGTTGGTAGAGGTGATAACCTTGATTTTACCAAGTTAGGTCATAAAAACTATCTACGCAATAAGCGACAAAGAGCCTTGAAGTTTGGGGAAGCTCCTAGTTTGGAAAGATATTTTAGTTATCAACTTAAAGAAAATCCTTCATATTATTATGCTTTTCAATTGGATGTTGAAGAGTTGATTACTAATATCTTCTAAATTGATGTAGGAATGATCATTGACTATAGCCACTTTGGTGATGTAATAACGTTTGATATAACGTATAATACAAATAGAGATGTAAGGTCATTTGGTGTATTTTTAGGATTCAATAATCATAAAGATATTGTCGTATTTGGTGCTACACTTCTATATAATGAAATGATTGAATCTTTTGTATGGTTATTTGAGATCTTCCTAAAAGTAATGTCTCGGAAGAAGTCAATTAATATTTTCATCGATTAAGATGCAACGATGTCAATTGTTATTCAGGAAGTGACACCTGAAACATATCAATGCATGTGTAGTGGGCACATGTGGCAGAATGTGTTGTGTAGTTGGCACATGCGTAGTGTATACTCAGACACATGCTAAGAAATCTTTATTAAATAAGGACCCACCTTTATGTAAATAGCCCAAGTGCCTATTAGCATTTTGGCACATGTGCCAACTACATACTTAGATTAATTATAAACCAAAGGTGGAAACTTCAGCCATTCAAAGCTTCAAAGTAGAGGTAACAATGAGAACTCAAGCTTTTCAAGGATATGAGGAACTCGAATTTACATGGATCCATAATGGGTCTTGGATTTGCCTATCACCTCCATAGTCGATGTTTACAGCTTTGAAATAGTGTTGTTGGAGATGGTGACAGGAAAGGGCCCAACAAAGGGCATGCATCTATAGATGGTGGAGGGGAGACATAACAACACAAAGGCTGGTTACATGGATGAGGGAGAAAAGGAATTGATCGTCGACCCTATAATGGAAGGCAAATATGACGTGTAAGATGGAAGCTTTGGTTGGGGTTGCTCTACATTGTGTAGATGAAGTCATAGATGCAAGACCCAACATGAGCCAAGTAGAGATGGTTTTTCGGGAAGTAAATGCTGATGAGTGATGATGTTATATTATGTAATGGCTCGTTAGCTTCTTATTTGCAATGGTTATTCTGCTGTTTAGAGGTTACCCAAGTGCGTATTAGCATTTTGCCTTGCGCACGTATGCATTGTGTAGTTGGCACATGCGTTGTGTATGCTCATAGACAGATGCTAAGAAATCTTTATTAAATTGGGATCCACCTTTAAGTAAATAGCATAAGTGCCTATTAGTATTCTGTCACATTCTGAGCTTCACTTCCTGAATAACAGTTGACATTGTTCCATCTTGATTAGTAAAAATA
Source organism: Corylus avellana (assembly GCF_901000735.1). Lineage (NCBI taxonomy): Eukaryota > Viridiplantae > Streptophyta > Magnoliopsida > Fagales > Betulaceae > Corylus > Corylus avellana. The sequence goes on from NC_081542.1 coordinate 34,739,982, forward strand.
GTAATTTTTTTTTTCCTAAGCAAATAAGGAGTAGGTACAAGGATTAAAACACCAAATAAGGGGTGAACTCCCTAACAATACATCAAAAACAAAAATTACAGTAAGTATACACAAATAGTAGGCAATGGATCATAAATGACCCGCTCTAAAATGGCCGCTAAAAGTGGTTAAATAAGCAAAACCCATAGACACCCAAAGGTACCCCATAAGCAAGCAGCAACGAACAAGACATTCAAAAGGGTGTCGATGGAAGGAAGGCACTGATGATTTTCGAGATGGATTTGTCGGAGAAGCAAACCGGTATTTGGCAACAAGAATCCTCATAAACAAGCCCAAAGAAAGCAACACAAGGCATAAATATAAATGAAAAAGCAGAAATAAAAATCAAAACCCAAAAAACAGTAACATCTGTGAAGTAGCATGGGCGCGTGAGACCCACATGCCGGCGCGTGGCTGCCCGGAGGAGGAGCGGAAGGTGACAACAGGGAATAGGAATGCCGATCAAGATGGAGATAAGGCGCTTTAGTGGGCAAATTTGACAGAGGAAGACATATCTTGCTTCCAAAACCGAAACCCAAAATAGATCCGGATGGAGGTGATGATTTGGCGGTGCAAAGGAGGCGACACGACGGCAATGGAGGTGTAGATGTTGCGATTTTGGGAGGATAAGGGAGAAATCGCACAAGGCGATGGATAAGTCCTCATGAAAGGCAAAAGGGGTTTAGAGAAAACTCTAAACCAAGAAGACCCAAAGGTAAAAACTTCATGAGGAAGGAAAACATGGAGAGGGAGACAAGGAGAGGGGAGGAGGGAAGAATCTCCCTCAAGGAGAGGGGAGGAGGGAAGAATGAGATTCTTCCCTCCTCCCAGACCTGATGGCAGCTAGGTTAAAGTTTTCTAAGTGAGAGGGCTAAGCGAGAGAGAAAAGAGAGAGGGGGTTCAAGCGAGATGTTACTTTATTTGTCCTCCTTAGTGAAAAAAGGTTCAGTCGTTTATAGACATTGGCTTCTTTATAAGTGAAAATAGTAATTGGCTTCTTTGTAGACATTGCTTATAGGAAGATTTCAAATAGCCACACAAAAGGTTCAATCGTTTCATCATATAAAAGTGTAGCTCTAAATACGACAGTCTCTTTATGATGATTGAGTCTTAAAATTTCACCAAGTGACCTTGCATATTTATTTGTATATATGTTGTATCAAGCATTATTTTATCATTAAAGTGACTATAGTCAATGATCATTCTTGCACCAGTCCAGAAGAAGATATTAATAATAAACTCTTCAACATCCAATTGAAAAACATAATAATATGAAGGATTTTCTTTAAGTTGATGACTAAAATATCTTTTCAAACTAGCAGTTTTTCTAAGCTTCAAAGCACTTTGTCGTTTATTGTGTAGATAATTCTTATGATCTTGCTTAGTAAAACCAAGGTTATTACATCCGTCAACTTGCTTACTCATAAACTAAAAAAAGTCCTTTATTCTTATTCCTAATTCATGTGCCAAATCAACCTCAACAGGCTTAGTTGTAGACGTTTTCTGTTGTGATGACATCTTGTGTACAATTGTGAGATGAAGATTGTGAATATGCTCGGTAATGAAGTTAGCTACCACGTATTTGTCAGTCTCAATTACATAATAATAATTAAATGTGCATTGCTCTTACATCTTGTTTCTGCTCCAGCTTTTCTTATTTAACTATCTCACATATCTATGCCTTGAATTTCTTCATTATCGCACACTAATCTCTTTGAAGTAACAATTCCAGTCTTTTTACATATGTTTACACGCTCATTATTTATACTAAAACCTGACATTTTTCCATACTTATTATAAAAATCATATGAGATTTCATATGATTTAAACTGCATGCATTTTGATGGCCTAAGTTCCATAGGCATGTTTAGAGATACACAATTTTTCATTGAGACATCCATTGTTATTCATAAAAGAAATTTACCAAGCAAACACATGAAATCAAATTGTTCCTAAAAGAATTCTGTGTATGCCAAATATTAATATTCACAAAGAGATTTAACCTTACATATCCTATGAAATTTTGACAGACCAAGTATCAATACGGTTCAAGTTACTTTGATTGTATACAGACCAAGGGTGGAGTATAAAGATGCGCAACAACCATATATATATATATATATATATGTCTGCATACTTGTTTCGAAACAAATGCAACTATAAGCAAATAAAAGAACAAAAAAGTTGCAACATAAGAAACTACAAGAGAAACAAACTCCTGGTCAAATAGAAAGAAAAAGAGAGACAAATAGGAGAAGACAAAAGAAATACAAACAAAAAGAAGTGGAGAGGAGAAGACAAAAGAAATACAAACAAAAAGAAGTGGAGAGGAGAAGACAAACTACTATAAAATAATATATACACAACGGAATATAATATGGTACGTCACATGCAATGAAAATAAGATTCAATGTAGTTGTTCCACGTGCCTTTGCTATTGAGTTTCTAACATTTATTCTCTCATTAATGCCTCTTTAGACCATATCATACATGGTCATAGGCAACATGGTAGAGTAATTGACACTAAAACCTCAACTTCGGGACAAAGTCCTGAGGTCACAAATGGTATAAACAAGGTCATTAACAATGGCCCATGGGACTCTCGCAATGAAGAGGCAATGAGCGACTCACTCACCTCCAATGTTGGTAAAAAAATCACATATATTATGAAATACATGCTATAGTGGAGTTGTCTTTCTAAAAGAGAACATGTCTAGATTTAATGCACTGTACAAATCTTAGTGTAGTGGCTATTCAAGCCCATAACTCGAACTTGAGTCCTTTATCTGCTTGCTACTCCAGGCACCAAATTAAGGTATCGCATCATGCTAATCATAGGCTACATGGATTGTGGACTATCCATGCATGATTTTAACAAAAAATAAAGATATCATCTTAGCCCTAGCTAAGACAACACATTCTTGAGTGCTTGGTTGAGGGTTCTTAAGTATTGAAGTGCCCCGCAAGTGGTTCTCGGTCTTAGAAGTTCAAAACATTCAGAAACAAAGTATGCAAGGTAAGGTTCTAAGACCATAGTGTTCAATTGCTTAGCTAGTTAGAATTGTTAGCATGCTGTTATAATGTCCAAATAAATGTAGCATGGTTAGATTATATGTTTGTAAGTGTAGTTGTAATGCCCGAGTTTCAATATGCGCAATAGCTAGATTTATAGTAATGCCGCAGTAATACTTGTATAATTTTATGTGTCTATGCTACATTGCGGTTATAATGCTTCTATAACATTGTAAAATGGCTTAGCATGCTTAAAGTATACAAATGTAGCCCAAATTATAAAAAAAACATGAGCAATATCATTATTTTATGTGGTTATGTATATGTGAGTTTTTGAAGTTATCTTTAAAAAAGTCGTGTAAAAGTGGTTCTGCATGCGATTGGTTCACTAACGTAAACGTGTCGTTATGGTGCCTATTTTTTTTAAGATGAGAGTGATTCTTAGAAACAAGGTTTTTATAAAACCATAGTTTTGATCTAGATTTTAAGCATAAACATTTTTGACATTTTGAATTGATTAGTTTAATTGTATATGCAATGTATACAATATCTAAGGAAAGTTAACGTAAGAAACAGTCAAAAGATTGAGGTTTGAGATAGTTGCATGGCTATTGCCACTATTTGGAGGATGCTTTGGTTGACCAAGCTGAATACTTTGGCCGACCGAGATGATCATTGAAACTTTAGGGTTTCTCAGGAGAAGTTTCAATTGATCCTTGGTTGGTCGAGCTTTTAGTAGGAAATTGAATAAGGTACTGATTAAGGTTTAGGGTTTTAAAATAAGGTGCGAGTTTAATAGTTAGAAATGATATGAAATGCAGATATAGTACGGAATATGGGGATTCGTTATTTGAGTCTAATCTAAAGTTGTAACTATAAACTTCTAAACTTACTGACCTTACAACATTATTTTTCGGAGAAAATGCAGTTTACTCCCCTGAAGTTTCAAGAGTTTTTCAATTTAACCCAAAAGTTCAAAAATTGGCAATCTACCCCCTTGAAGTTTCAAAAATTGATAATTTAAACCTTCCGTTTAATTTTTCCGTTAAATTGGACGGAAATTTAAAAAAAAAAACCTAAGGGCAATGATGTAATTTCATAGATTTTCGTCCATTTTGATGGAAAAATTAAACGGAAGGTTTAAATTGCCAATTTTTGAACTTTTGGGTTAAAATTAAAAAACTCCTGAAACTTCAGGGGGGTAAACTGCATTTTCTCCTTATTTTTCAAAGCATGAGTATATATAGTTTATTGAGCTCTGTTATTTTATAAATAATATTTGAATATGAATGATATTTTGAAATGTTTTACATATCCCATTTAAGTTGGGCCAACCTTTTATTGGGATTCCATACTTTGGGACTTCATGTTCATAATGATGTCATGCTTGCTTTTGGTACTTTGGAGAAATAAATCTTGATCGAACCTATATTTGTCCAATGGATAGAATATGCTTATGGTGAAACTTTATATGGGTTCGATGTACTATTATCTTCAACGAATGGCCTAGCGTTCAATGTGTGTTGAAGCATATGGTTGCTCAGTAGGTTAAATGCTATACATGTGTAGGAAAATGTGATTTTCAAGAAAAACAATTTTATGAAAAGTTGAGGTTTCAAAGGAAAACTAATTTTTATGAATATGTAATAATGTGAACATGTAAAAGAATATGAAAAAGGCATGCAAATGTATGTAAAAGGGTATAGATGTTAAAGCCCATCGGTTAGAGAGAATTACAAGCCAAACACCCTGATGGGGAAAAAAGGTTGTTTAACAACCTGGTGGTTAAGTGAGTTATACACTTGGCACCTTTAAGCTACATAGAGAAATAAACTTGCAGTAATCCGGTGCGTTAAGTGGGGGTTTGCCCTTTACAAACTCCAGCGGTCAAGTGTGAGTATGAAAAAATTGTACAGGCGGTGGCAGTGGCGGTTAACGGTTTGGAATGCTAACAAATGTCTCTCATTGAATTGCTCATTCAATTCTCAATATTATGCATTAAAGGGCCTCCAACCTCTATACACTTTAGCATGGGAGTACATATATGCTGTAGTTTTCTACCGCACCTAAAGCTCAATCCTTTTAGAAAATGGTATTTGACCTGCTACTCCTTTTCTAAGATGGAATTTTATAAATTTTTGGTCACTGTAGCTTTTTCTGTACCTTTTTTCTTCCAGAACAAAGCTGAGTTTTGTTTATTTTTACATGTTTATTTATTTTTTAATTTATAATTTTTCACCTAACCGACTTTAGAGTTTTTTTTTTTTTTTTTTTTGGAAAGCCTTTTTCTACTGCTATGCACAAACTTTAAAGCCCCGTTTGATTTGCGAAATAGATTATTGAAATGGACTAGCTAATCCTAGGTATAGCTATTTATTTGTTTGGTAACACACTATTCCCGGGAATAGTCTATTCTCATGAGATTACTAGTCTCATACACACAGGATTAGCTAAGCCAGTAAAAAATGAGTGGCTTCGCTAATCCTTTCTTGTGGAATTAAATTACTCGTCTAAGTTGCCGCAAAAACCCCTACCCTCTCGACACCCACAGTCGTCTTCACATATTCTTTGCAAGCTATGTCTCTCTCCATCTCTTCGATCTCTCATCTCTCGCCCCTCTCTATTTCGAACAAGTTTTCTCTTTTTTTTACTTCAATCTCTCTTCTCTCTGTTCCGTTGTCTCTTTTCTTCTTCTCTATCTCGATCACTCTCTTTGTTTCTCTCTCTCTCTCTCTCTCTCTCCCTCTCTCTTTCTCTCTCTCTCTCTCTTTGTTTCTCTGTTTCTCCGTTTCTCTACAAAGAAACAGTTTTTCATCCCTCTCTCTGTTTCTCTACCATTTTTTTTTCCGATCTCTCTCTCTTTCTCAATTTCTCTACAAAGAAACAATTTTTCATCACTCTCTCTGTTCCTCTACTAGTTTTATTTATTTACTTATTTTTTTATTTATGGCATCCTCTAATTATCCCAGTTTTTTTGGTGATCCGTTTTTTATTACTGCGTGAAAAAAAAATAGCCACATACCTGACATAATTAAAAACAAAAAAAATTATAGTATAGTCTTTTTATCTCTAAAAAATAAAGAAAGAAAGTCCTTAATAATATAAATTATATTTGTATTATAAGGGCATTTTAAGAAATTTGATCATAATATGATTCCATTCACCAACATATTGCATTGTACCAAACAAAAGAATACATATTCAGTGTTCTATTCCAGCGTTATAACCAAACAAAGGAATATGAATAGCTATTATATTTCACACCATTTTATTCTCAGTAGTAGCTATTTCTTTTCTAATAAACAAGACATTTCGCAAACCAAACGAGGCTTAAATTGAATGTAAGCTCATCTTCAGATGTGCTTTGTTGGAGGATGAGGATCAAGGCTCGGTGCCAATTAAATAGTTGGCAGAAAAAAAAAACATATATTAAACATTTTGTTCTAAAGTATCTGCCATTATCCAAAACTTTTGAATGAATTAGAATTATCTAAAGTAAGGAGAGAGAATTAAAAACAAAAGAAAAAGAAAAAAGGAGTTTGGTTACTCCTTCAATAGAAAATGAGCTCATAGGAATGCTAGCTTTCGGATTTCGGACCCGTTCAAAATTTAAAAATATTACGAAGTTTTGATTTTTTTTTTTTTTAATTTTATATATTTTTATAAAATCGACCCTCCAAAATTAATTTTTATCCTTAAAATTTATGTTAATAGTTTTGTTTTCCTCTCATAAAATTCTTGTTCCGATCCGACACGAGTTGTTTACGTCTGTAGATAAGTTATCAATATTTCTGTGTCGGGATCCACTTTCCCCCCACTTTGGTGGCTTTACGAATATTATTCTCATATTTATTTATTTTTTGTTTGCTTTTATTCTCAGACTCATATTTTCCAGAAAGCCAAAGCAAAGAACGGCGGATAGATAGATTAGAATGTGAATATAGTGACATGAAGTTGGATTCCGCGAGTAACTTTGAGATATTGCAATTCGCTTCAACTTGACCGAAAGGAAGGAGGGAATTGGAATACTTCCTTTTCCATTTCAACTTGCACATAAATTCCCTCCAAACTTCGGTCCATGAATTTTCTTGGACTCAATTTATATAAAAATTGTTATGAATTTTTTGAGCACGAGAGAAGCACATAAATTTTTAATTAGTATGTGAGAAAAAACACATGTTTTTTACATGTTCAAGAGACACAATAATTTTATAGATTGCTTAGTCGCGTACCGGCGTACCCTAAGCTGCAATGACACTACTTAGGCAGTGAGCTTTCATTAACATAGATCAATCCTAATTGTTCTAAATGAATTTAAAGCCTATGCTTATCCAAATATAGCATAAAGATAATCTTGATCATTTCCTAACGAATAGTACCATCAACGTCCCACGTTGACTTGAGTCATAAATGCAATATAGATATAATATATGTTGTAATATGAGAATCATGTCATAGTTCAAATTGTATAGTCTATGCGAGATATTACCTCTTTCTCAGCAGAGTTGACGCTGCTTTGAGGGACTTGTAATACAATACTGATGTCCTGGATATTGCACGCTACCGTCCATAACATTAGCAGCCTGACCAAGTCCAACCTTGAGTGGCTTAGGCTATTAATAATGTACGTTCTATAGTGACCCGTCAATCAAATGGAAAAGGATTCTCTCCATTTCATATGAAATGGAGAGTATCCATTTAGTGCATTTAGGAGGACAAATTTGTCCAAAAAATTTATCCCTCAAAAGAAAAAAGAAAAAAAACAATCTTACCCTCCTAAATACACTAAATGGATATTTTTCATTTTAAATGAAATGGAGAGGATCCTTTTCCCGATCAAACATGGTTACACTGGTTACAAACAACCATAGGATCCAAGACTCATATAACACACACACATTTGACCTTAGAGTTAACTTGTATAGTTGATGTGTGCCAAATATTGCACATTTGGACCTCTTAATTTACATTAGTCAATCCTTTAGTTATGTCGTATTCTAATGTTTTGTATTAGTTTTATGTTTTTAGTGTTTTTAGGTTGTTGAAGGAAATTTGCGCATTTAAAGTGAAAAATACGGAGTTTGGAAGAAAGCTGGAAACAGTGCCATCAAAGTAGGATCGAGGGCATCATTCCGAGCTCGAGGGCACCCACGTCCACTAGCAAGCCTCAAGTGCCCAAGTGCCGCGCCGCAAGGGAAGAGCTACATGCCCGAGTGCGATCGAGTGCATTGGCCATGCGCTCGAGCACACTCGTCTGCCAGATATGACCTAACGCCGTTTTTAGGGTTTTAAACCCTAGAAGCCCATATAAATACATTGTTAAGTTTCAAGAAAAGGGGGCTGGTGACAAAGTCCGATTTTCTACAGTTTTTATCTTTTTAGTTTAGTTTTCTTTAGGTTTAGATTTATTTTTCAATAATCGTGTGGAGCTAAATTCTCAACTAAGGTTGAGGATGAAGCCCCATCGATGAACAACGACAACGACAACACTTTTGTAAGTTAATATTATTCTGAGTTTATGGGTTGTTAAAGTTTCAATTGTGTTGCTTTAATACAATTATTGAAATTACTTTTAGATATCTATTGTGATTCCCAGATACATGTGATGTTTTAGGAGAATTTCATGTAATTGTTTGCTTGGATCTTTATTAAAATAAATTGGATATCTATTTGTTTTTTGTCCGACGGATACAATTGATGATTTGGTTAAATCCAGATATCTTTTGTGATTTTGTATAATGGATGAATACATTAGATCTTTCGATTGATTTTTGAAGCATGGCAAGATATACACAGGTTTGTATTTGTGAGAACTTAAGATTTTATTGATGAACACGAATGTGTTGTTCTGACTTGGTGGGTGTGGATTCCACAACTTTAGTATTTTTTTCTTGTGATTTTTTTTTTTTATTTTATTTAGCTTTTGTTTGTTTCTTTTCAAAATCAAAAACCTTTTGGAACTAGGTTAGGATAAAATTAGTTTAGATTAAACTTGTTTTCAAAAACACAATTCCCTGTGGATTCGACCTCGCACTTGCAAAAAATTATATTGCAAACGACTCGTGCACTTGCGAGTTGCGAATAATTAAAACTCACAAGAAGTTTTTGGCGCCGTTGCCGGGGAATTGTTGATTTTTGAATTCAATTTATGTCTAAATTGATTTTATCTTTCTACTAGTTATAATTAGGATTTTAATTATGCAATTTTTATTTTATTTTGTTTAATTTTTGTTGCTAATATAAAAAAAAAAAGGAGAGTTTTTTTTTTTCGTGGTGTTTTTAGTGTTTGTTGCAGTCTCTGCCGAAGGAACTAGATGAAGTATGCTTGAGCGCACTCGAGCACAAGGCAGCAAGGCGAGCCGCACCTGCGCTCGCCCATTCTGCGCCTGCGCTCAAGCACACTGCACACGCACGCTCAAGCGCACACTATTGCCGCTTGAGCGCACCAGCACAACAGCAGCACACCTGACGGACCAGTGCGCACCTACGCTCAATCGGTCTTCATCTACGCTCGAGCACACCTTTGCAGACTGCACCAAACGGACCAATCCCTAAAATTTTGCAAAACCTATGTTTGGTCAATTTTGTGAGTTTGTGACTTTTTGTTTTTAATTTTTGGTATTTTTGTTTATTTTATTTTCTACAAAAAAAAAAATGGTTACTATTCTATGTGGGATATTTGCATGTTAAAGAGTGGGTGAAGCATGAAATTTCCATTTGGTAATTTTAATGCTTCCCCTAGTTGTAGGACACCAGCTCCTACCAACTACTTTCACAATTTTTACCCATACGAACTATGTTCATACTGCTCAAATCCCTATCATAGTTCCAGTAATTGTTCATCCTGGGGACAATTTTCCAATTTTTCATATGAACAGATGAACACCAATGTCTCCAGCTCGAGGTTTTAATCCAATTCCAATGTTTATAACTCAGACTGGAGCAGCCATTCTGATTTCTCGTGGCAAGCTAATGCTATGGGAAATTATGCTCCCCAAGTTGATGAATTGCACCATCTTGAATATCTGCAGTTCGACAACCAAACTTCCCATCCTTCATCCTACGACTATTACTCTTCGTTGGAAGACTCTCTCAAATCCTTTATGCAACTAATCGGCCAATCCGCCACTCAAATGTCACGACCAGAATTAATGTTGGAAGACGCACTCAATGCATTTAGGCAAATAGACAACCAGCGTATACAAGAGCTTAAGAATTCTACCATGGTCAATAACCAAGACATTCAAGAACTCAAGGATGCCACCATGGTCAACAATCAAGAAATTGCAAGGTTGGAAGGACAGGTTGATCATCTAGTTGCAGAATTCAACAGATCTGAGGAAGAGGAGCTTCAAAGTCAGGAGATAGCAAGAGGGCAATACATGATTGATGAGGACGACATCATCAATCCTTATCATGAGCATGTCCAAGCCACCACCGCACGTGGGAGTGAGGAAATTGTTGATGAGACTGTTAATTAGCCAAATCTTGAGAACCCTTTGAGAGAGTGCTTTGCTCAATTTGGATGTGACCTAGACCTTGAAAAGTTCCTTGAGTAAGTTGAGACTTTTAATGAGCCAAGTCTAGAGGATCCTTTAAAAGAGTGCTTTGTCAAATTTGAATTTGATCTGGACCTTGACATGTTACGTGAGCAAGCTGAGACCTTATTGGATCTCACTCCTGAGATGTGGATTGAGAATGGGGAAACCATTGAGATATCCTTCCCTAACCCATCTTCATCAGCAGCTGAGCCTCTCATTATTGAGAACAACAAGGGGGAAGAAAAAGAGGAGCAAATTGAGCCCCCGTCAACTCCAAATCTGTCCAGTGACAAGGAAGTGAGTACTTGAGCTTACTCCTTCATCACCATCCCTCTTGAGACACATCATGAACCACAAGCTTCATTTAGTCAATGTCTCAAAGAGCCATCTTATGCCAAGACTGTCAAGGATCTATGCAAATAAGCGAACAAATCTAGGAACCATCGTCCTAAGAAAAGCCTTCTAAGCTACAAGGTTGGCTACCTAAGATGGCGGAACATCCTTCCATAGGGCTAGCAAATTCTAAAGAAGAAAGGGTGGAAGGGATTGGTTGGACACCCAAATGATCGGGAAAAGTGCGGTATTTTTTTTAAAAAACTTTTAAATTTTTAAATTTATTTTCCGCACTTCATTTTTGAGTCTTTTTCTTTTGTCATTTTATTTCGTGTCATTTTTTTTTTTTTTGTATATTACAGCAATTAATCTTTTGATGTGTGTTTCTATGAGAAAATATTGCTGTTAGTTTTGTTGACAGGTGTTTTGATTTTCAAGTTTGGGGATCGCTCTGGCCTTTTTCACACCTTGATGTTCTGTACCTCTGGTAATGTATTTATTTACTACACATTGAGATCAATGTGTAATTCAAGTTTGAGGGTTTGGAAATACACTGTCTTTTGTTTGTTTTTATTTGTTTGTTTTTGTCTGTCTAAAAAAACAACTTTGCTATGTTGTTGTTAAGCATGAGTTAGCTGTACCTGTGGTTTGATTTTCATTGGCTTGCTTAACATTTTGAACAGACCATCATGTCATTAGGAATCTGAGTCATTTGACTCATTTTTGGATTAGAGAGACTTCATTTGTTTTGAGTTGATTATCATAAGCACATTTGCATAGAGTCTGTGAGGTATTAAATTTGAACTAAATCATGTGTATCTTGAGATTTGTTGGATGATTTGTTGATGAATAAACTTGGCTTGAGAAATTGAAAATTAAAAAAAAAAAAAAAAAAATCATTTTGAGTGTTTACGTAAAAAGGTGTGAAACTTAAGATTGGTTAATTGTATGGCTAGTTTGGCTTCGTAACCTTTTTGACTTGAGTTATTAAGCCCTTATGGATGTTTTTACATCTAGTGCCCTAAAACCATCTCGTTTGGGAGTCATCGGCCCAACACTCGTTATATGGGTCAATTAGAAAGCTTAAGAGAGCTAAGCATTGCACAACCTATACAAAAAAAAAAAAAAAAAAAAACATATCTTGCCTTGGTTGTTTCATTTGATAAGGATTCCAACGAATTTTGAGGTATTTATGTTGTGAGTAAATTGACGCCTCATGACTGTATGCTAACTTCACTTTGAGCCTATCGGAACATATGATGTCTCAATTGTCCATTTATGAGTTCATTGATTTTGGATGCCCTAATGAGTGTGATGGTGGTGTTTATCTTTTTAACCTTGCTTATGAATGAGAACCATGGTTTGTGTGAATCTTTGTTCTTTTCAATAACATAGCATTGAAAATGTTTGTGGGTATTATTGCTGTTAAACCCTCATGAGACTTCACTCGTCCTCTATGAATGCCTAGGGGTTTAAAAGGCTTGTTACATATGCTAAGTGCAATTGTCTCTCCCACGACAGAGGATTTATGTTTCTTGCTTTCATTTTATTTTTTGTTTTGTTTTGCTAAGAGACTAGCAAAATTTAAGTTTGGGAGTATTTGATGTGTGCCAAATATTGCACATTTGGAACCCTTTAATTTACATTAGTTAATCCTTTAGCTGTGTCGTAATTTAATGCTTTGTGTTAGTTTTATGTTTTTAGTGTTTTTAGGTTGTTGAAGGAAAACTGTGCATTTAAAGTTAAAAATACGGAGTTTGGAAGAAAGCTAAAAAAAGTTCCATCAAAGTAGGATCGAGCGCATCATCCCGTGCTCGAGCGCATGTGCGCTCGATCCCAAATGGGTCGCGCTTGAGCGCACCCATGTCCACCAGCAAGCCGCAAGCGCCCAAGTGTCGCGCTGCAAGGGAGGAGCTACATGCCCGAGTATGATCGAGCGCACTCGTCTGCCATATATGACCTAGCGCCCTTTTTAGGGTTTTAAATCCTAGAAGCCCCTATAAATACATTGTTAAGCTTCAAGAAAAGGGGGCTGGTGACAAAGTTCGATTTTCTATAGTTTTTATCTCTTTAGTTTAATTTTCTTTAGGTTAAGATTTATTTTTCAATAATTATGTGGTGGTAAATTCTTAACTAGGGTTGAGGAAGAAGCCACACCGATGAAGAACGACAACACTTTTGTAAGTCAATATTATTCTGAGTTTATAGGTTTTTAAAGTTTCAATTGCTTTGCTTTAATTCAATTATTGAAATTACTTTTGGATGTCCATTGTGATTCCTGGATACATGTGATGTTTTAAGAGACATACATAGGTTTGTAATTGTGAGAACTTAAGATTTTATTGATGAACATGAATGTGTTGTTCCAACTTGATGGGTGTGGATTCCAGAACTTTAGTATTTTTTTCTTGTGATTCTTTTTATTTTATTTAGTTTATGTTTGTTTATTTTCAAAATCAAAAACCTTTTGGAACTAGGTTAGGATAAAATTAGTTTAGATTAAATTTTTTTTCAAAAACACAATTCCCTGTGGATTCGACCTTGCACTTGCAAAAAACTATATTGCAAAGGACTAGTGCACTTGTGAGTAATTAAAACTCACAACAATAGTAATCCCATGACCGTTAGCATGCACGTACCGGTGTACCTTGTCATATGATGCAATTGGGCTTGTTGGTCTTTTACATGTATGCTCTTACAAATCTCGCTATGTTCATTATCTTACTTAATCAGCACACTTTTTCACAAGATAATGTTCATAGTAGATGAAGATTTATTTCATAAGAGTTGTAAAGATGCATATTTGGTATACATAAAATAGTAGTGCAATGTGGGAAAAATAACAAGTATTCATGTGAGTTTGTACTCACCCGGGTTGTATTGTTCCTCCAAATGTTTCACCCCTTTGTAATCTGTGAAAGGACCTACATTAGTTCTAGATTTGAGCTAAAACGAGTCCTAGACATCAATATGTTCAAAACTGAGTTCCTACCTGACCATTGAACGTTTGGCCTCGACCTCGAACATTCGGCCTTAGAGGTTTGAACATTTGATGCTGGGCAGAAAACCTATTTCGAACCAAACAACTTTCTAATCACTTCTAAGTAAGTTCTAAGGTCATAACAAGATCCTTAACATACTCCTAGCCCAAAATAACATCTCCATGCAAAAGAAACTACGTCTATCATCGTTAAAACGCTAACCCATGCTTTCAAACCAAGATTGAAACCAACTACACAACAAGGCAAGCTCAAATCTAATAACTAAACTATGGAAAACACTTAACCAGCATAACAACTAGGAAATAAACAAGTTAAGCTAAGAAGATACCTCCTTGAACCAAGGCGTCCAAGTAAACTCTCATTATTTTTTTTAAACTCACAATCTTACTTAAACAGTGTTTCTCTAGGGCTTAGAGGGTGGAATCAGGTCTAAGAGGGTGAGGGAGGGGGTATTTATAAGGTTGGGAAAGCTGGGGGTGTTACTATGACAGTCTTGCAGGTCATCGAACGTTCAGTGGTCCCTGGTCGAACGCTAGATATACTATTGCACAGTAGTTCTAAGGTTGCAGGTCGAACATTTGGTCTTTACCCAATTGTTCTTAATTTGGTCAACGAATGTTAGGTGATCCCCTTTTGAATGTTCGGTGTACTATTACCCATCAGTTCTATCAAACATTCGGTAGTCCCCCTGTCGAACATTTGACCAAAACCAAAAACCCAAAAATCTTACTTCCAACAAACCCTAATAAACCGGGTAAACTTGCTAACTCTCGAACTAAGCTAAAATAGTTTATAAATTAATCATGACACTAAATTTAACATTCAGCTTCCTTATGAGTTATGAGTATGCTTGCCTTCGGTGGAGTATTCTTATTTTAGGTGATTCCTTTTGGTGGGTGTTATTTCCTTTTTTAAGAGAGTGATTTGTTGCCTCTTTGATGACATGTGCTTCAAATCAAAAGCTTGTTGGGCTCACGGGTTCCTAAGTGTAACGCCCCCAAAATTGACCTTGGCTATCTTGGTAGGGTTATTGGCAATTACTCCAATTTAACCAATTGGTGGCTAAATGGGGAACTGCCCCTCTAAGCATTATCAGAGTTAATGCATAGGAAGGTGAAATCAATCTAAAAAATCTATAAATCATTACAGGTGCAAGTATAATCCTCAATTTAAAGATATGGAGTAACTAATAATAGAAGGGAAACCTGATAACAACATGAAGATCTTAAAGCAAAGTCTGTGGTGGCAACCATACCACTCTTGGGTTCTAGGAACAAGCTCCCTATAAGAGTAATAATCACGTAAGTCTAATGACTTAATAATTAAACCTCATGATGGAGTATGACATGAGACCATTATTATTAAGCAGAAATAAACGTGTAGCTTTGGTAAACATTGAAAAGAGGTGTTGTCACCGTTAATGCATCGTAAAAGTATTGTTTGGTTAATAAAAGGGTGGTGTACTACGGCGGCAATCGCCTAAGTGTTTTAATGCAGAAAACTAATGCTTTATAGGTCATAACTATTATATATGGTCTACCTGATATATTACCTTTTCTCAGCATGGTTGGTGCTATCTTGAGGGACCTACAATACAATGCTGGTACCTCGACCATTGTACGCTAACGTCCATAACACTAACAGCTCGACCGAGTCTGAGCTCGGGTAGCCCACGCTACTAATGATGTACGTCCTTTAGTGATCGCCCGTTAAGGCTGCGCCAGTCACGAAACAACCGTTGGATTCAAGGCTCATATAACAACTCACACATTTGACCATAGAATCAAGTCTATATAGTAAGCGCATGGCCATTATACTGCACATACTAGTGTACCATGTCATACAATGCATCTTATCAACTAGTTATTTTAGCAGTTACTAAGTTATTACAAAAATGTAGACATGTTCATATCATACGTGTGGTCAGTTAGGTAACATATCCCACGTTTCCAAGGAAAGTGTTTGTAAGTGTTTACTTACCTCGTTCGCTCGCTCGAGTCCTCCGACATCACGAATCCTTGCTATAAAGAAACATGACTCATTGTTATAACTAGTACTATAGAACTCTATGAGGTTTCATCTAATGAAAAGGGCTGCTAAAACCTTGTACCACATTATTGGTGTTAAGGGGATGGGTGGCTTGCTCTCTGGGCGAGCACTCGCTCACTAGGACGATCATTCGGCCAGGGAGTAAGGCTCGGCCAGAAATCTCCCAAAATGCATCTAGGCTTCTATCTAAAGCTATGGGTTAGTATTTTCCTTCCAAAGCTCAAAATAAACACACATTCCACAAGAAAACACAACACAAAGAGTCAAAAAGGTGTTTAAAAAGCCTTTAGAGAACATTTCTTGGTTTTGTAATGAAATAGGCACATCTAAGTGCAAAACATATTATCATGCAACTTTTGAAGAGAAAAGGGTGGGTTAAAAGCCTTTTGAAATCATTTGTGGTTTTACAAGAAAATGGGTATAAGAACTTGTTATGGAATCTTTAAAACTCGAAACACTAGGAGAATAGTAACAACATTTAGGAATGCATAAAAGAAGGATTAAGAATTCACCTTAGAAGATAGCAAGAGTTCCACACCTCCTCCTTCTCCAATAATACTCACAAACCTCACAAACTCTCAAAAATCAACCAAGCATGGTTTCTCTAGGGAAACAGAGGCTAAAATGAGGGTTAGGGGTCATATGGGGGGTGGGTTTATATAGGGGAAAAAGCTGAGGGCGCTGCAGGAGAAATTTTAAAAAGGTGTGAGCGCTCGTGTACTATGGTGTCTAGCACTCGTGTACTGTTCACGAAATGCTTTTCAAGCGTACGATTTGGGTTTTGTCTATTAGTTTGAAAATTGGTCAACGAGTGCTCACATATTGTAGCAGCGAACACTCGTGTACTGTTCACAAAAGGTTAAAAATGCTTTTCAGGTTTACGATTGGGTAAAAACCATTGGTTAACAAAAAGTGAATGAGCGCTCGTCTGGGTCCCCACACAAGCGCTCGTGTATTGTAGCAGGCGAGCGCTTGTGTGGTCCCCCATGTGAGCATTTGTGTAGCTTAGAAAGTCCTAAATTCTGAAATGCCCCTTTAGTTGTCCCTAGTGACCCAAAGTCCAATTAACCTCTTACCAAGTTGTCTTAAGACTAGTTAATTATTTTGGATCACTACACTCTCCCCTCCTTATATGTATTTCATTCTCAAAATTTCGGGTTAGTAATAAACAAGATCCTCCCGGCGGAGAGGGTTTTTAAAACAATTAAAGTCTAAGATAAAAGACAATGGTTGTAAAAGAACATATGGATGATAAGGGTTTGGCGTGCATAAATAAACCCAAGAAAAGGAAGAAAAGAAACACCTCCATACATACAAAATTGCCACCACCAATGTGGACTTATTGTGTAGCAAAATACATACAAACAACGAACCAAGTAGAAGTCTATATAAATCGCTCTACGAACAAGGTCGTCTGCGTTTCCTAGGGCTACGCTTCACCGATCTTCGACCCGGGGTGCCTTGCGTACTAGGGCTCCCACTTCCTAAGTTGACGCTCAGGCTCTGAATGCCATAATATTTCACATTGAGCGGAGGTCCCATCAAGTGACTGTGAATCTGCGGGAGTGATCGGCCTCCTGTACCTCTCGCACGCATACCCTGGAATGCCGTCAATAGTCTCCCTAGCTCCGAGGTGAGGCTGCCGACAGACTGTTGAAGTCCACTAAGCGTGCTGCAGATGCGTTCGCGGTCAAGGTTGTTTGGTGGTGTGGATGAGGAGTCTCCATCAGCTGTGCATCCTTCTGGTGCTGCCCTCGGTGGTCGTGGTGCTCTTGGTCCAGTCTTGGCCCGACGGAGATGCGACTTGCTCGCATTGAGGAATTGGGAAGAGGATGGCCCTCTTGGTTCCATCATTTTCTCGCCTACTAAAGATACGCCGGTGTGCTCAACTATCTGGATGACCAGGGCTCTGTAAGGTAGGGAAGTGACCTGTTTGGCCAGTCGAACTCTCATGATCGTCGAGAGCACGAAGGAGCCATAGTTGATGGAACTATGTGTCAGAAGGCATCTAAGAAAAGACCACTATTCTACATGATAGTGGCGAGGCTTCGGACTGGGAGGACTAGGGTGATCATCATAGCATATATCATTTGGTCATCGTCTTGGAGGGCATTGATCTGAAAGCCCCCTTCTCCCTCCATACTCATTCGATGGGGGCGCCCATCGGTGAAGCGTTCGACCATCTGGCGGTGACTAGGAGTGCCATTGAGTGGCCATGGAAAATTAGGGTTGGCCACCCTTGGCACCCCGACGATTTGGCTGATGAGGTCGGGGGTCACAATGATAGGCTTGACCCTTAGCCAAGTCTTGAAGGAATATTTGTCCCAGGAATGTAGCTTTGCGTAGAACTCCTGAACTATTTCGGTGGTGGCTGGCCCTCGTTGGGCACATCCATTCTCCTTTCTACAATGATGTTGCGGCTATGGTAGAGAAAGTTTTATTGGCACTTGCTTTGGCGACCTTGGAGCGATCGCGGTCGTAGAGGTGGTCATCATCATCTAAGTCGGTACTAGTGCTGGCCTCGGCGAATGGGGCATCGCTAGCAAGGCTGGGGATTGGGGACTTGTCGGAGGTGGCCTCCTCCTCAACCCCCTTAAATATCAAATTCGGAGTTAGAGTCGAGATCCTTGGCCCCTTGGATTAAGGCTTGGGCCCTGGGAAATTGGATCGAGTATGCGGAGGATGAAGCTGCTGCGTTTGCTTGGGTTCACCATCGTTGTTAAGTGCTAAAATATTCATATTTTTAGCACTTAACTTGCATGTTTTAATCCTTTGGTTTTAATTAATTAGGTCATTTTAATTTCTTTTTGTGTTTTCCATACTTTTGTAGGCTTTTGGAAGAAAATGAAGTAAATTTGGAAGATTTTGGCTCAAAGAGAAAAGATGGGAAAAATGGGAGCCCTGACACTGCGATCGATCACAGGTTACCTGCGATCGAGCGCGGTACCAAAGAAGACACAGCACGAAGCAGGCAATCAGCGTTCGAGCGCAGAATAGAAGAGGTCTGCGATCGAGCGCACACAGGTTGCGATCGATTACACCCGTGTGCAGAGGGCATATCAAGTGGCGGCCAGATTGTCATTCATTCCATATTAGGGTTTTCCAACTCCCAATTGTAATAGGTTTTGAAACCCTACGAAATTCCTAAGTTTACTAGTTTGTCAAGGACTTCTAAAGCCTATAAATAGACCTTTAAGCCTCTAGAATAGGTATGCTTTGTAAGGAGAAGAATTGGAGCTCTTCAAGTTCAAGTCTCGGGTTTATTCTTTTCCTCTATTTTATTTTATTTTATGAAGATGTTTAACGTCAACTCTATGTGTAGCTAATTTATTTAGTAGGGTTAGATTGAAGCCCTAGTTATGTTTTGTTAATATTCAATATTGGCGCCTTTGTGATGATCTTGTTATGATGTCTAACTTGATTAATACCTAGTTTCATGAATTCCTCATATGTGTGTGCCTGATCAACATGTACATGTGGTATGAACTAGTTAGTTAAATCAGTTTGGATGACCGAGTCCTAGGTTTATCATAAGTAACAAAAGATATCCACATCGGATTCTTGGGTTAATCAACATGGGGAACCGGGAGTAGACACCCATGCCCTAGGCCTCATGTGTTTGTCGATTTTCATAGTTTTGTGCTTTCTTAAAGAACAACTCAGTAGACACCCATGTTAAATCCTTTAAGAAAGAAAAGAATTAGAGTAGACACCCATGCCTAATTCGTTGCTTAAGGAAATCAATAGCTTAAGGAGTAGACACCAATGCCCTTAGGTTGACAAACATTAGATATTCATAACATGATCAAAACATTGGCATATTGATATATTAGCTAAATATAATTAGTGGTGGATATCAAAGCCCTACGTTTTTATCATTATCAATTTAAATCCAATCTTTTGTTTTATTTCACTTTGGGAATTAATTTTAGACAAGATTCAGCAGTCCTCGTGGGAATGACCCCGTATTTGCACACTATACTAATATGTTGACCTCGTGCACTTGCGGGTAAAACATCCAATTATTTGCCTATTAATTTAGGTGAGTAATTGTGGAACAACAATCGTCTCGCATTGGATCAAAAACCATTATTACCAATCCTATGTGTAACCACAACAATAACTTACCTAGCTTCAAAAGTGGTGGCCCAGTTCTAGAGACTGAAATTCCCCCCCTCAGGTGATAGGAAAAATGCAAGGAGGTATCAAGAAACAATAGGATGTCTGAAATGAAAACTTAGTGGAGTTGCAAAGGGGTTGGTTCGTAGTTTAGAAATTCGGTCAAATGTTCAACAGCATCACAGGTGGGTTTGGTTGCAAGGATAATTAGGTCATTTCAGACTCTTAGGCCAAATACCTAAGTCTGACTAGGTGAGAGTTGGTGGGTTCCAAATGTAGGGTCTCAAGGTTGTCAAGAGGGATCTTAATAACAAGGATGCCCTTAAAGGCGAGGGCGGGCAAGGTGGGGTCATCTAGGGGTAAGGGTATTTTGGTCATTTGACAAGAATATCGAAATTGACAAAATATTTGGTTTCTCTAAGTAACCCAAAAATAATGGTGACCTCAAAATGCAAGGGCACTGAGATAGTTGATAAGTCATGAAAATTTTAGGTCTAGGCTTTAAGAGCATTTTTGGTAATTTTACATTAAAAGATTAGCACCAAAATGAATGGTGCCACCCATGGGGTAGTTCAATATAATGGTGACCTCAAGATGTGAGGATACCGGGGTGAGTGGGTAATTAGAGAAATTAGGGTTTAGGTCTTAGAGGTATTTTAGTTATTTTTGAATTTGGACAAAACATTGAAATTCGTTTGGGTAAAGGTTGATGGCTCAAGGTGTTCGGTATTGCCCCAAGGGCAAGTCCTCACAGTGGCGTCGTCAAGATGCGAGGTTACCAAGGTATGAGAATTAGGGTTTTAGGGCCAAGGGCATTTTGATCATTTTTGGGTCCGGACAAAATGCCAAAATTCAAATGGCTAGATTTATAGGTTAGGCTTTCAATTAAAAGGTTTGAGGCTCAATTCAATAGGTAGGCTCGACCCTTTTATCAGAATTGGGTTGTCCCCAAATTAGGCAAAAATATCCAATTTGAGAGTGAGGGGTATTTTTGAAATTTTTGGATTTTTGTTGTGCCAAATAATACATTTTAACTCGCAAGTGCACAAGATCAAAACAATAGTATAGTGCAGCAAGTACGAGATCAAACCCACAGAGATTGTGATTCTATTTAGAATTAATTAAAAATATCAAATTGTCACAGATTTTGTGTCTTTGTATTGCGGAGCGATTTTGGTATAGTAACCGTCAGAATTAGGAAAATCCTATTTCACAACTAATTGTATTATTTTGAGCTAGCTTTCCAATGCCGCTTGAATCACTTCAATCCGATATTTAAGAGAAAAGTTATGGTCAAAATACTGAGACGTGTGTAGAATCCAAATTTGAATCAAATCCGAAATTTTATCCAATCTGATCTTTAATCCGATTTAACATTTTCTTGGATTTGGTTAGACTTAACCACATCATCTAGGTCTTTTCAAAGTATGCTTTCTTCCAAATTTTGCATTTTTCCCTTTAAAGTTGTAGTTTTTCTTTATTGACCTACAAAACATTAAAAGCACAAAACTAACACAAAATTTTAAATAACGACATAGTTAAAGGATTAACTAATGTAAATAAAGGGTCCAAGTCTACAATATTTGGCACTTATCAGGGCTCAAGAAGCTATTCAAGCCGGTCACCTCCATTGCATACAAAAAATTGGTGACCGAGTTCTATGCACACCTGTCTCATGATTGTAACAGGATGACTGCCCTATCTTCCACAGTGCATGGCCGAGCTATTGAAGTGACGAAGGCCGACATTGCCGCCACACTTCAGTGCAATGACGAGCACCCTCCAAAAGAAGCACAACTTGCCGAGCAATCGCCCAGATTCTATGCGGCGGAAATCATTGAAGATATGTGTCAAGGGCAATATGCTGACACTCACCATAATGCCAGCAGCCGGTCCAAGTTACCTCCACAGCTTTGGTTTGTGGACTCTGTTTTGCACCGCGATGCCTTTCCTTTGGGGCACACGGCTCAAAGGCGGACCAATTTCTCCAAACACTCTACCCCTTTCATAAAGGTCCCTGGTGTTCCATTCCTAATATCATTTGGAACCAAATTCACAAATTTTGAAATGGAGTGCATATTGGAGGAGCTGAGTCCACCCACTCATGGGGGCTGCCTTTAACATACTTAATCACCTACACATCCTTGTAAGTGCCAAAATATTCATATTTTAAGCCCTTAACTTACATGTATTAATCCTTTGGTTTTAGTTAATTAGGTCATTTTAATTCATTTTTGTGTTTTCCACACTTTTGTAGGCTTTTGGAAGAAAATGAAGTAAATCTGAAAGATTTGGGCTCAAAGAGAGAAGATGGGAAAAATGGGAGCCCCTGACACTGTGATCGATCACAGGTCCCTTGTGATCAAGCGCAGTACCAGAAAAGACACAGCATGAAGCAGGCAATCAGCGTTCGAGCGCAGAACAAAAGAGGCTCGATCGCAGACCTGCGATCGAGCACACACAGGTTGCGATCGTTTGCACCCGTGCGCAGGAGACATATCAAGTGGTGGCCAGAGTGTCTTTCTTTCCATATTAGGGTTTTCCAACTCCCAATTGTAATAGGTTTTGAAACCCTACCAAATTCTGAGGTTTACTTGTTTGACAAGGACTTCTAAAGCCTATAAATAGACCCTTAAGCCTCTAGAATAGGTATGCTTTGTAAGGAGAAGAATATGAGCTCTTCAAGTTCGAGTTTCGGGTTTATTCTTTTCCTTTCTTTTCTTTTATGAAGATGTTTAACATCAACTTTATGTGTAACTAATTCAATTAGTAGGGCTAGATTAAAGGCCTATTTATGTTTTATTAATATTCAATATTAGCGCCTTTGTGATGATCTTGTTATGATATCTAACTTGATTAATACCTAGTTTCATGAATTCCTCATATATGTGTGCTTGATCAACATGTGCATGTGGTATGGACTAGTTAGTTAAATCAATTTGGATGACCGAGTCTTGGGTTTAACATCAGTAACAAAAGATATCCACATAGGATTCTTGGGTTAATCAACATGGGGAACCGAGAGTATACACCCATGCCGTAGGCCTCATGTGTTTGTCAATTTCCATAGAACATATGCTTTTTTAAAGAACAACTTAGTATATACCATGCTAAATCCTTTAGAAAAGAAAATAGTTAGAGTATACACCCATGCCCTTAGGTTGACAAACATTAGATAGACATAACTTGATCAAAACATTGGCATATTGATATATTAGCTTAATATAATTAGTGGTGGATATCAAAGCCCTACCTTTTTATCATTATCAATTCAAATCCAATCTTTGTTTTATTTTACTTTGGGAATTTAATTTAGATAAGATTCAGCAATCCTCGTGGGAATGACCCCATATTTGCACACTATACTACTATGTTAACCTCGTGCACTTGTGGGTAAAACATCTAGTTATTTGCCTTTTAATTTAGGTGGGTAATTGTGGAACAACAAGTTTTTGGCACCGTTGCCGGGGACTGCGACGAATTGTGTCTAGATTTATTTTCCTTTAGTTGTGTTATTTTAATTTTCAATTTTAAATTTAGTTGTTATCAAAAATCAAAAAGATTTTTCATTTTTCCTAACTTTTCTGTTTTCTGTTTCAGGTTGCGGATTGGCATTCTGTGCTTGCGATCAATCGTCAGCCAAGTATGATAGAGTGCATTGCGATTGAACGCACCAACCTGCGATCCAGCGTAGTTCCAGGGAGCATCCGGACCAGCAACACTGAAGCTGCCAGATTGAAGATGGAATTTAATTGATGCAAGGTCGTCGATCTCAAGATTCAACCGTTATTCCAGTCGATCCTGAAATTGAGCGAACCATTCGACAATGACCTAGAGACAAAGAAGAAGAGGAAGAAATTGAGATGGAAGATTTGCAAGAGAAGCCAATTGGGCCAAGACCATTAGAGGCAAATCCACCACGGGTGAGGAGACTGATGAACCAGGCATTCGTTCCAGCAAACCTCCACCAACCCTCATGCATAGCATATCAACTGGAGGTGGAAGGCAACTATTATATTTCTCCTCAAATCCTTAATGCATTGACTCACTTCAGAGGCACAGCTACTGAGGATCCAAACTTGCATCTTAAAGAATTCTTTAATTTATGCAAGTTGCAAAATGTCCAAGGCCTAACTCCAAAGAGACTCAGGTTAGTCCTCTTCCCTTTCTCTTTGAAAGATAATACTAAATTGTGGTACAATTCCTTGCCTGCAGATTCTATCCATACTTGGGAAGAATTAACAACCAAGTTTATGAAGAAGTTTTTCCCTGCTCAAAAGACAAAACAACTTAAAAAGGAACTTCAAATGTTCCAACAACGAGATGGAGATTTGTTCTTTGAGGCATGAGATCACTTCAATTCATTGCTTCTAAAGTGCCCACATCACAACATCCCTCAAGACGATCAGGTACAAATTTTCTAAGAAGGTTTAGATGATACTAACAGAGGGATGGTTGATTCAGCTTGTGGAGGAACATTTATGGAAAAGAGTAGTGAGGAAGCAATGGAACTTTTTGAAACATTAAGTGAGCATTCCCAGCAATTCTGCTCTAGAGGAAGGAGAGGAATCAAAAGCAAGGGCATGTATGAAGTAAACCTCAGTGGGGGATCACCCAATCAGATGGCTTCCGTAGAAAAGAAGTTGGAAATGATTGTCAAGGCCATGACTACTCAGAAGATCTCACCTCTACAACAGGACACACCAATCCAGGTATGTGCTATTTGTTTTCATCTAGATCACACCACTGAGACGTGTCCTTTATCTCCATTTGCATAGCAAGAAGAGGTGAATTATGTGGAACAAAAAAATTACCCCCACAAGAACAATACATACTCCAATACTTACAATCCAGGATGGCGCAACCATCCAAATTTCTCTTGGAGTAATAATCAAGGACAGTAGAAAGGGCCCCAACAAGCAAGCCAACCAACTCAAGAGTCAAAGATGAACCAACTGGAGAATATGATACACAACCTGGTGACTTCACAACAGCAATTCACAGTTGATCAAAAACAATTCAATACAAAGACTGATCAAGCTATTCAAATACTGGAAGTGCAAATGGGCCAGATGGCAAAGGAGCTGAGTGAGAGGAAGCAGGGAGAATTTCCAGCTCAAACAATACCTAACCCAGGGAGTCACCAATAGCTAAAAGCAGCCACAGTTCTCAGAGGTCTTGTTCCTGCACCACCAAGGGCACTTGAGCCAAATTCTGTAGAGCTGAAGTGCAGCTCTTCACACTAGAAGACATTACAGTCACAAGTAGAAGTGTTTGAGCAATCCAGGAGCTCAAACGCATCTACTCAAAACAGTGGTACTGAGGCCACTGAAGGCGGTACATTTTTTTTTCTCTTGTTTTTCATCATATCAATTTCTTTACTTTATATGTGTCTCAATTATCCTTTGTGTTTTGTTTTCATTATTGAAAATTATTTTTTTTTTAAAAAAAAATTTAACATTCTGTTACTACGATCGATCGCAACAAGTATGCGATCGAGCGCAAGAACCGAATGATGGCCTTAAACATTCTGTTAGTGCGATCGGGTGCGTTCGATCGCACATCACTCACACACGCACACCCTTGCCCGAATGCGATCAAGCGCACCATGTGTGCTATCGAGCTCACTCGGGCAGCACATCACGTGACCTATTTTAGGTCACTTTCCCTTTTTTCCCCCTCACACTCCCCTGCGCCGTACAAGTCCCCATCACCTGCACTCAAACATCATCGGAGCAAAACCACTTTCCCTCACCTCCACCGGCCTTGAACCACCACCACCACACCACATCTGCACTTGTACGGCCCCATTCTACCCCAAGGCCACTACTTTCATCACATATCACGTTCCCCATTCTCAACCACCTCCTCAACTCCGATCCCTCTCACCTTCATTTTTTCTTCAATTTTTAGCACAGAGTGGGTGTTTATCCACCCACATTGTCGCTCTGTGTTGGGTTTTTGTGTTTTTGCAGGGGGTTTTTGAGCGGTGTTTTCCTTGTGTTGCAAATTTGACCATCTCCAGTGCACACCACCTATTCGATAAAAGTCCCCAATCAAGCTCAACATGCCTAGAACCTGTGCTTCATCCTCCCGAGGGTTCGAGGGCCAAGCTATTTCTCCCCCACCCACTTTTGAAGAGCAGAAGCTACTGTTTGAGACTACCTTCGCCATTCACGAAGACTTTCAAAACCATGAGGCGACTCAATGGGCGGTCGCTAAGTTTAAGCGAAGGGGACTCAAGAAGCTGTTCAAACTAGTCACCTTGACCGCCTACCGGAAGTTGGTCATTGAATTTTATGCCAAACTTTCCCATGATTGCAACAATTTGTCCGCTCTCTCTTCCAAGGTACATGGCCAAGCCATTGACGTGATAAGTGATAAGTGCTAAAATATTCATATTTTCAACCCTTAACTTGCATGTTTTAATTCTTTGGTTTTGGTTAATTAGGTCATTTTAATTTCTTTATATGTTTTTCATACTTTTGTAGGCTTTCGGAAGAAAATGAAGTAAATCTAGTTGATTTGGGCTCAAAAGAGAGAAGATGGAAAATTAGGAGATCTCTGACACTGCAATCAATCACAGGGTACCTGCGATTGAGCTCAGTACCCGAGAAGACAAAGCACAATCCAGGCCAGGAGCGATCGAGCGCATGACAGAAGAGGATCGATCGAGAAGAAGGATCAATCGCAGATTTGTGATCGAGTGCACACGGGCTGCGATCGAGCAAACCCGTGCGCAGGAGACTTATCAAGTGGCGGCTAGATTGACATTCTTTCCATATTAGGGTTTTCCAACTCCAAATTGTAATAGGTCTCAAAACCCTACGAAATCCCTAGGTTTACTACTTTGTATAGGACTTCTAAAGCCTATAAATAGACCCTTAAGCCTTTAGAATAGATATACTGGGAAGGAGAAGAATAGGAGCTCTTCAAGTTCAAGTCTCGGGTTTATTCTTTCCCTCTCTTTTATTTTATTTTATGAAGATGTTTATCATCAATTCTATGTATTGCTAATTTAATTAGTAGGGCTTGATTGAAGCCCTAGTTATGTTTGTTAATATTTCAATATTGGCGCCTTTGTGATGATCTTGTTGTGCTATTTAACTTGATTAATGCCGACTTGCATGAATTCCTCATATGTGTGTGCCTGATCAACATATTCATGTGGTACGGACTAGTTAGTTAAATCAATTTGGATGGCCGAGTCTTGGGTTTAACATAAGTAACAAAAGAAATCCACACTGGGTTCTTGGGTTAATCAACATGGGGAACTGGGAGTATATGCCATGCTCTAGGCCTCATGTGTTTGTCAATTTTCATAGAAAATATGCCTTCCTAAGGACCAACTTAGTATAAATCATGCTAAATCCCTTAGGAATGAAAAGAGTTAGAGTATACGCCATGCCTAACTCGTTGCTTAGGGAAATTTATAGCCTTAGGAGTATACGCCATGCCCTAAGGTTGACAAACATTAGATATGCATAACTTGATCAAAGCATTGGCATATTGTTATATTAGCTAAATATAATTAGTGGTGGATATGAAAGCCCTACCCTTTATTATCATCACTTCAACAATCAATCTTTGTTTTGCTTAAGGAACCTATTTTTAAACTTAAATTCAGCAATCCTCTTGGGAATGATCCTGTACTTACACCATATACTACTATGTTGACCTTGAGCACTTGCAGGTAAAACGTACAATTATTATCTATTAATTTAGGTAATATTTTACACAACAAGTTTTTGGCGCCGTTGCCAGGGATTGCGGCGAATTTTGTTTAAAAATTATTTTCCTTTAGCTTTGATATTTTAATTTCCAATTTTTAATTTAGTTGTTAGCAAAAATCAAAATTATTTTTCGTTATCCCTAATTTTTCTGTTTTTTGTTTTAGGTTGCGGACTGGCATTCAGTGATTGCGATCAATCGTCAGTCAAGTGCGATCGAGCGCACTGCGATCGAACGCACCAACCTGCGATTGAGCGCAGTTCCAGGGAGCATCCGGACCGGCAGTACTGAAGCTGCCTAACTGAAGAAGTAATCCAGTTCATGCAAGGTCGTCGATCTCAAGCCTCAACCGTTCTACCACTCGATCCTGAAATTGAGCGGACAATTCGACAACGACCTAGAGACATAGAAGAAGAAGTTGAAATGGAAGATTTGCAAGAGAATCCAATTGGGCCAAGACTATTAGAAGCAAATCCACCACGGGTGAGGAGACCCGTTCCAACAAACCTCCATCAACCCTCTTGCATAGCATATCAACCAGAGGTGGATGGCAGCTATTATATCTCTCCCCAAATCCTCAATGCATTGACTCACTTCAGAGGCAACTACTGAGGATCCCAACTTGCATCTTAAGGAATTCTTTGACTTATGCAAGTTGTAGCATGTTCAAGGCCTAACTCCAGAGAGACTCAGGTTAGTCCTCGCTAAACTATGGTACAGATCCTTGCCTACAGAGTCCATTCATACTTGAGAAGAATTGACCACCAAGTTTCTGAAGAGGTTTTTCCCAGCCCAGAAGACAAAACAACTTAAAAGGGAACTTCAAATGTTCCAACAACGAGACAAAGATTTGTTCTTTGAGGCCTGGGACCACTTCAATTCCTTACTTCTAAAGTGCCCACACCACAACATCCCTCAAGATGATCAGGTATAAATTTTCTATGAAGGATTAAATGATACTAACAAAGGGATGGTTGATTCAGCTTGTGGAGGATCACTTATGGAGAAGAGTAGTGAGGAAGCTGTTGAACTTTTCGAGACATTAAGTGAGCACTCACAACAATTCTGCTCAAGGGGAAGAAGAGGAATTAAGAGCAAGGGCATGTATGAAGTAAACCTCAGTGGGGGATCAACCAATCAGTTGGCTAGGGTAGAAATGAAATTGGATATGCTTGTCAAGGCCATGATTGTTCAGAAAATCTCACCTCTGCAACAGGACACACCAATCCAGGTATGTGCTATCTGTTCCCATTTAGATCACACCACTGAGATGTGTCCTTTTGCAGCACAAGAAGAGGTGAATTTTGTGGGACAAAACAATTATCCCCACAAGAACAACCCATACTCCAATACTTACAATCCAGGATGGCGCAACCATCCAAATTTCTCCTGGAGCAATAATCAAGGACAGCAGAAAGGGCCCCAACAAGCAAACCAACCAACTTAAGAGCCAAAGATGAACCAACTGGAGAATATGATACACAACCTGGTGACTTCACAACAGCAATTCATGGCTGATCAAAAACATGTCAATACAAAGACTGAGCAAGCCATACAAAAACTAGAAGTGCAAATGGGTCAGATGGCAAAGGAGCTGAGTGAGGGGAAGCAGGGAGAATTTTCAGCTCAAACAATACCTAACCCAGGGAATCACCAGCAGCTGAAGGCAGCCACAGTTCTGAGAGGTTCTGCTCCTACAAGAGCACTTGAGCCAAATTCTGAGCTCAAGTGCAGCTCTTCACACTAGGAGCATTACAATCACAAGTAGACGCGTTTGAGCAGGCACGAACCTCAAGTGCATCTACTCAAAACAGTGGTACTGAAGCCACTGAAGGCGGGACAAGTGTGCTTCAATTCAAGTTTGGGGGTGTGGTATGAGCCATGCTTTCCAAGACTATATCCACCATCTCCCGTGTACATTCTTTCCTTTACTCAGACACATTGGGGACAATGTGTCATTTAAGTTTGGGGGTATGGGCACACGTGTTTGTTCACACACACTTTGTCCCAATTTCATGTTAATTGTTTAGTTAAAAAATAAATAAATAAATAAATCAAAATTATGCATGTTCATGTTTGTCCTAAAATTTTAAGTTGATTTAAAAGAATTGTGGCTTGAATTCATCAGTGAGCTTAAAATTTTGAACACATGATCTGATGAGTGAATCTGTTAGTTTGGTTACTTGCTTAGGCCAGTTGAAAAATCACATGTTTGATCTGATCACACAAGCACATTAGCATATAATCTGTGAGGTATGACATGAGGTCTAATATGTGTGTTTTTGCATCTTGGATGAAATTGGATGACTTATTAGATGACACTTGGCATATATATTAAAAAAAAAAAAAGTGAAATAAATGATCATTGATGGCTTTTCACTGAGTAACTGGACCTCTTGTCTCAAAGCATTAAGTGTTCACGTCAAAAGATAAAAAATTTAGATTTGATCAATGTCATGGTTAGTTGGTTTTGTAGCCTTTTTGACTCGAGTTAGTAGGTCCTTAGGGGTGTCTCTACACCTAATGCCTAAAACCACCTGGTTTGGGAGTCATTGACTTAACACTCGCTACAAGGGTCAATTAGAAAGCATAAGGGAACCAACATTGCACAACCTGACCAAAAAAAAAAAAAAAAAAAAGGAAAAAGAGATATGCCAGTGTGTCATTCTAATAGGAAATTCAGTAAATTCTAAGATAAGGAGACATTGCATATTGGAAAGATTGGGAAGTCTCATAATTTTGTACTAATTCACTGTACACAAATTTCAAACTTGTGATGATTTAGCATGTCCTTTGTAAGTAATTGTACTTCGAGATTCCAATTCATTGTGAAGATGGAGTTCATCTTTTTAAGCTTGCTTATGAGTGAAAATCATAATCTTGAAGTGATACTTTAATTTTTGGGATAACATGAACTCTTGCATGATGTTTGTGGGTAACATTTATGGAAAACCCTCACGAGACTTCACTCGTCCACTAGGGAATTCCTAGTGGTTTAAAAGGCTTGTTGCATACGTTAAATGCAATCGTACATCCCATGAAAGATGGATTTATTTTTTATTTTCTGTTTTTTCATTTTTGTTTTTAGTTTTGTATTGCTAAGGGACTAGCAATATGTAAGTTTAGGGGTGTGATAAGTGCTAAAATATTCATATTTTCAGCCCTTAACTTGCATATTTTAATCCTTTGGTTTTAGTTAATTAGGCCATTTTAATTCATTTTTCTGTTTTTCATACTTTTATAGGCTTTTGGAAGAAAATGAAGTAAACAAGGTGATTTGGGCTCAAAAAAGAAGATGGAAACAATTGGAGCTCCCTGGTACTGCGATCAATCGCAGGGTACCTGCGATCGAGCGCAATACCCGAGAGGACACAGCATCATACAGGCCAGGAGCAATCGAGCGCATGCTAGAAGAAGGATCAATCGTAGATTTGCGATCGAGCGCACATGGGCTGCGATCGAGCGCACCCATGCGCAGGAGACTTATCAAGTGGCGGCTAGATTGACATTCTTTCCATATTAGGGTTTTCCAACTCTAAATTGTAATAGGTCTCAAAACCCTACGAAATCCCTAGGTTCACTACTTTGTCTAGGACTTCTAAAGCCTATAAATAGACCCTTAATCCTTTAGAATAGATATATTGGGAAGGAGAAGAATAGGAGCTCTTCAAGTTTAAGTCTCAGGTTTATTCTTTCCCTTTCTTTTCTTTTATTTTATGAAGATGTTTAACATCAATTCTATGTATAGCTAATTTAATTAGTAGGGCTTGATTGAAGCCCTAGTTATCTTTTGTTAATATTCCAATATTGGCGCCTTCGTGATGATCTTGTTGTGATATTTAACTTGATTAATGCCTACTTGCATGAATTCCTCATATGTGTGTGCCTGATCAACATATGCACGTGGTATGGACTAGTTAGTTAAATCAATCTGGATGGCCGAGTCCTGGGTTTAACATAAGTAACAAAAGAAATCCACCACGGGTTCTTGGGATAATCAACATGGGGAACCAGGAGTAAATGCCATGCCCTAGGCCTCATGTGTTTGTCGATTTCCATAGAACATATGCCTTCCTAAGGAACAACTTAGTATAAATCATGCTAAATCCCTTAGGAATGAAAAGAGTTAGAGTATACGCCATGCCTAACTCGTTGCTTAGGAAAATCTATAGCCTTAGGAGTATACACCATGCCCTAAGGTTGACAAACGTTAGATATGCATAACTTGATCAAAGCATTGGCATATTGTTATATTAGCTAAATATAATTAGTGGTGGATATGAAAGCCCTACCCTTTATTATCATCACTTCAACAATCAATCTTTGTTTTGCTTAAGGAACCTATTTTTAAACATAAATTCAGCAATCCTCTTGGGAATGGTCCTGTACTTGCTCCATATACTACTATGTTGATCTTGTGCACTTGCAGGTAAAACGTACAATTATTATCTATTAATTTTGGTAATATTTTGCAAAACGTACAATTGTTCCTTTTTACTTGTTTGTGTGTCTTCTTATTTTGTAGGGACTAGTGTGCTTCACCTCAAGTTTGGGGGTGTGCTATAAGCCATACTTTCTAAGATCATATCGACCATCTCTCGGGTACATTCTTTCCTTTACTTAGACACATTGGGGACAATGTGTCATTTAAGTTTGGGGGTATGGGCACACATGATTGTTCACACACTTTGTCCAAATTTCAAGTTATATGTTTGTGTGTTTGTTTGTTTATTTGTAAAAAAAAAAAAAAAAAAAAAAAAAAATTAGCTTATGCATGTTCATGTTTGCTCTAAAATTTTAAGTTGATCTAAAAGAATGGTGGCTTGAATTCATCAGTGAGCTTAAAATTTTGAACACATGATCTGATGAGTGAATCTGCTAGTTTGGTTACTTGTTGAGGATAGTTGAAAAATGACATGTTTGATTTGATCACACAAAGCACATTAGCACACAATATGTGAGGTATGACATGAGGTCTGATATGTGTGTTTCTGCATTTTGAATGAAACTGGATGATTTATTAAATGGACACTACGGCATATATAATGATGAAAAAAAAAAGAAAACAGGAGAAAAAAAAAGAGAAAAAAGAAAAAAAGAAAAAGAAGAGAAAGTATGAAATAAATGATCATTGATGGCTTTTCACTGAGTAACTAGACCTCTTTCCTCAAAGCATTGAGTGTTCACGTCAAAAGGTGAAGAATTTGGATTTGATCAATGTCATGGTTAGTTTGGTTTTATAGCCTTTTTGACTCGAGTCAGTAATTCCTTAGGGGTGTCTCTACACCTAATGCCCTAGAACCATCTGGTTTGGGAGTCATTGACTTAACACTCGCTACATGGGTCCATTAGAAAGCCTAAGGGAACCAAACATTGCACAACCTGAAAATATATATATATGCCATGGTTGTTCATTCTAATAGGGATTCTAGTGAATTTTGAGATATGGAGACATTGCATATTGGAAAGATTTGGAAGCCTCATAATTTTGTACTAATTCACTGTACATAAATTTCAAACTTGTGATGATTTAGCATGTCCTTTGTAAGTAATTGCACTTTGAGATTCCAATTCATTGTGAAGATGGAGTTCATCTTATGAATGAAAATCATGATCTTGAAGTGATGCTTTGCTTTTTGAAATAACATGAACTATGCATGATGTTTGTGGGTAACATTTTTGGAAAACCCTCACGAGACTTCACTCGTCCTCTAGGGAATTCTTAGAGGTTTAAAAGGCTTATTGCATATGCTAAATGCAATCGTACATCCCACAAAAGATGGATTTATCTTTTTGTTTTCTGTTTTTCTATTTTGTTTTCAGTCTTGTATTGTTAAGGGACTAGCAATATGTAAGTTTGAGGATGTGTTAAGTGCTAAAATATTCATATTTTAAGCCATTAACTTACATGTATTAATCCTTTGGTTTTAGTTAATTAGGTCATTTTAATTCATTTTTGTGTTTTCCACACTTTTGTAGGCTTTTGGAAGAAAATGAAGTAAATCTAAAAGATTTGGGCTCAAAGAGAGAAGATGGGAAAAATGGGAGCCCTTGACACTGCGATCGATCACAGGTCCCCTGCGATCGAGCGCAGTACCAGAGAAGACACAGCATGAAGTAGGCAATCAGCGTTCGAGCGCCGAATAGAAGAGGCTCAATCGAAGACCTGCAATCGAGCGCACACGGGTTGCGATCGATCGCACCCGTGCGCAAGAGACATATCAAGTGGTGGCCAGAGTGTCTTTCTTTCCATATTAGTGTTTTCCAACTCCCAATTGTAATAGGTTTTGAAACCTACGAAATTCCGAGGTTTACTACTTTGTCAAGGACTTCTAAAGCCTATAAATAGACCCTTAAGCCTCTAGAATAGGTATGCTTTGTAAGGAGAAGAATAGGAGCTCTTCAAGTTCGAGTTTCGGGTTTATTCTTTTCCTTTCTTTTCTTTTCTTTTATGAAGATGTTTAACATCAACTTTATGTGTAACTAATTTAATTAGTAGGACTAAATTGAAGTCCTAGTTATGTTTTGTTAATATTCAATATTGGCGCCTTTGTGATGATCTTGTTATGATATCTAACTTGATTAATACCTAGTTTCATGAATTCTTCATATGTGTGTGCCTCATCAACATGTGCATGTGGTATGGACTAGTTAGTTAAATCAATTTGGATGACCGAGTCCTAGGTTTAACATCAATAACAAAAGATATCCACACCGAATTCTTGGGTATGCCCTAGGCCTCATATGTTTGTCGATTTCCATAGAACATATGCTTTTCTAAAGAACAACTTAGTATATACCATGCTAAATCCTTTAGAAAAGAAAAGAGTTAGAGTATACTCTCATGCCTAACTCGTTGCTTAGGAAAATCTATAGCTTAAGGAGTATACACCCATGCCCTTAGGTTGACAAACATTAGATAGACATAACTTGATCAAAACATTGGCATATTGCTATATTAGCGTAATATAATTAGTGGTGGATATAAAAGCCCTACCTTTTTATCATTATCAATTCAAATCCAATCTTTGTTTTATTTTACTTTGGGAATTTAATTTAGACAAGATTCAGTAGTCTTCGTGGGAATGACCCCGTATTTGTACACTATACTACTATGTTGACCTCGTGCACTTGGGGGTAAAACATCCCGTTATTTGCCTATTAATTTAGGTGGGTAATTGTGGAACAACAATCTTTTGGAAGAAAGGAATCAAGGGCACCGCAGCAGATGAACCAGTCACCACTACCCCCAATTTTGGCATTCGCCAATGGAACAAAAGCTGCTCCCACATGCCTCGGGTACCTCAAGCACCAGCAGTTGACGCGGAAGAGTTCGAGGCCGAGCCGATGGCAGAAGATGAACCCGCAGCTGAGCCGGAAGCAACAGAGGAGGCCCCAGTCATTCTTCACGCAGCATAGTATCGCTCCATCAGTGAAGAAGTGCCCGGCCATCGAAGAGAGTTGGCTAATCAAAGACGAGAGGCTTGGGAGTATAAAGTCTTGATGGACAAGACTAGCTGCCTTAGAAGAATTAATGCGGTCCATTCTCAACCATTTGCCACCACCATCAAGAGCATCTTCTTTGGGATAGCATTGAGAGGGGATTCACCGTCTGGCTAAAGACGTTAAACTTAGAGCTCATCGGAGGCACCCCATAGTTTATCTTGTTATTTTTTTTTTTTTTGTGTGTTTCACTCAATCTTTTTATTTTATTTTTAGTTTTGTTTCCTTTTACTTATTTTCGTGTCTTCTTATTTTGCAGGGACAAGTGTGATTCGATTCAAGTTTAGGGGTGTGCTATGAGTCATGCTTTCCAAGACAGTATTGTCCATCTCCCGGGTAAATTCTATCTTTTTTTTAAACACATTGGGGACAATGTGTCATTTAAGTTTGGGGGTATGGGAACACATGTTGTCTACACACACTTTGTCCCAGTTTCATGTTATTTGTTTTGTTTGAAAAAATAAAAATCAAAATAAAATCAAAAATCAAAATATTTTTGCATGTTCATGTTCGCCTTAAAAATTTGGTTAATCTGAAAGAATTGTGGTTTGATTTCATCAGTGAGCTTAAAATTTTGAACACATGATCTAATGATGGAATTTGTTAAGTTGGTTACTTGCTTAGGACAGTTGAGAAATCACATGTTTGATCTAATCACACAAGCACATTAGCACATAATTTATGGGGTATGACATGAAGTCTGTTGTGTGTGTTTCTAAGTTTTGGGTGAAATTGGATGAATTATTAGATGAATACTTTGGCATATATATATATATATATCTCTGTGTGTGTGTGTGTGTGATAAAAAAAAAAAAAGAAAAAGAAAATAATACGATCATTCAGAAGCTTTTCACTAAGTAACTGGACCTCTTGCCTCAAAGCATTGAGTGTTCACGTCAAAAGGTAAAGAATTTTGATTTGATTGATGTCATGGTTAGTTTGGTTTTATTGCCTTTTTGACTCGAGTTAGTAAGTCCTAGGGGTGTCTCTACACCTAATGCCCTAAAACTATTTGGTTTGGGAGTCATTGACTTAACACTCGTTACATGGGTCAATTAGAAAGCTTAAGGGAACAAAACATTGCACAACCTGACCGAAAAAAAAAAAAAAATGCCATTGTTGTTCATTCTAAAAGGGATTTCAGTGAACTTTGAGATATGGAAACATTGCACATTGGAAAAACTTGGAAGCCTCATAATTTTGTGCTAGTTCACTTTACACTGTTTTCAAACTTGTGATGTTTTAACATATCCTTTGTAAGTAATTGAACTTTGAAATTCCAATTCATTGTGAAGATAGAGTTCATCTTTTTAAGCTTGCTAATCAATGAAAATCATGATCTTAAAGTGATACTTTAATTTTTGGTATAACATGAATTGTGCATGATGTTTGTGGGTAACATCCCTTGGAAACCCTCACGAGACTCCATTCGTCCTCAAGGGAATTCCTAGAGGTTTAAAAGGCTTGTTGCATACGTTAAATGCAATCGTACATCCCACGAAAGATGGATTTATCTTTTTGTTTTTTATTTTTCTATTTAGTCTTTAGTTTTGTATTGCTAAGGGACTAGCATTATGTAAGTTTGGGGGTGTGTTAAGTGCTAAAATATTCATATTTTAGTCCTTAATTTACATGTGTTAATACTTTAGTTTTGGTTAATTTATGCCATTTTAGTTCTTTTATGTGTTTTCCTTGTTTTTGTAGGTCCTTGGAAGAAAAAGAAGCAATCTCAGAAGTTTCAGACTTAAAAGAGCTATTTTGGGAAAATTGGAGGCTCTGGTAGTTCAATCGATTGCAGGGGAGTTGCGATCAAGCACACTACAGGCAAAGACCACGAGCGCAAGGCACCCGCGATTGAGCGCCCAGTACAAGAAGATCAATCGCAGTCCTACGATCGAGCGCACACGGGCTGCGATCGAGTGCACCCATGCGTGATGAGCAAGTCAGCCGCCAGCCTTCATGTGGAAAGTGCAACTTCTAGGGTTTTGTAACTTTGTACGAATTCGGGCTCAAACCCTATGATTTTTAGGGTTTTCAGAGTATTCCTAAGGCTTATAAATAGACCATTAAACTTCTAGAATAGACACACAATTTCATAGGAGAAGAATTGGAGCTCTTCAAGTTCAAGATTCGGGTTAATTCTTTTCCTTTCTTTTTATTTTATGAAGATGTTTAACATCAAACTTATATGTAACTAATTTATTTTGTGGGGCTAGATTGAAGCCCTAGTTATGTTTAGTTAATATTCAATATTAGCGCCTTTGTGATGATCATGTTGTGATATTTAACTTTATTAATTTATGCTTTTATGAATTCCTCATATGTGTGTGCCTGATCAACATATGCATATGGTATGGGCTATTTAGTTAAATCAATTTGGATGACTAAGTCCTGAGTTTAATAAAAGCAACAAAAGAAATCCACATCGGGTTGTTGGGTTAATCAACATGGGGAACCGGGAGTATACACCCATGCCCTAGGCCTCATGTGTTCGTTGATTTCCACAGAATTATGCTTTCTTAAAGAACAACTTAGTATACATCATGCTAAATCCTTTAAGAAAGAAAAGAGTTAGAGTATACACCCATGCCTAACTCGTTGCTTAGGAAAATCTATAGTTTAAGGAGTATACACCCATGTCCTTAGGTTGACAAACATTAGATATACATAACATGATCAAAACATTGGCATATTGTTATATTATCTAAATATAATTAGTGGTGGATATCAAAGCCCTACCTTTTTATTATTATCAAATCAAAAATCAATCTTTGTTTTGTTTTACTTAAGGAATTTATTTTAAGCAAAATTCAGCAATTCTCGTGGGAATGACCCTATACTTGCATCATATACTACTATGTTGACCTTGTGCACTTGCAGGTAAAATATACAATTATTTGCCTATTAATTTTGTTAGATATTTGTAACAACAACAAGAGCCTGTATTCTTTCTCAAAATAACTTTTTAAGCCCGAAACTTCCGAGATTGCTTCATTTTCTTCTAACAACCTACAAAAACAAAGAAAGCACATAAAAGAACTAAAATGGCAGAAATTAATCAAAACTAAAGGATTAACAAATGTAAGTTAAGGGCTAAAATATGAATATTTTAGCACTTAACACACCCTCAAACTTACATATTGCTTGTCCCTTAGCAATACGAAACTGAAAACTAAATGGAAAAACAGAAAACAAAAAGATAAATCCATCTTTCGTGGGATGTACGATTGCATTTAGCGTATGCAACAAGCCTTTTAAATCCCTAGGGATTCCCTAGAGGACAAGTAGAGTCTCGCGAGGGTTTGCTTGAAATGTTACCCACAAACATCATGCAAAAGCTCATGTTATCCAAAAATTAAGGTAATCTCAAGACCATGATTTTCATTCATTGGCAAGCTTAAAAAGATAAACTCCATCTTCACAATGAATTGGAATCTCAAAGTTAATTGAAATCCCTTT
Source organism: Corylus avellana (assembly GCF_901000735.1). NCBI lineage: Eukaryota > Viridiplantae > Streptophyta > Magnoliopsida > Fagales > Betulaceae > Corylus > Corylus avellana. Next base: position 34,778,770 of record NC_081542.1, read on the forward strand.
TAGAATGAATAACTATGGCATATATATATATATATTGGTCAGGTTGTGCAATGTTTAGTTTCCTTAAGCTTTTTAATTGACCCATGTAACGAGTGTTAAGTCAATGACTCCCAAACCAGGTGGTTTTAGGGCATTAGGCGTAAAACACTCCTAAGGACTTACTAACTCGAGTAAAAAAGGCTACAAAACCAAACTAACCATGACATTAATCAAATTAAAATTCTTCACCTTTTGACATGAACACTCAGTGCTTCGAGGCAAGAGGTCCAGTTACTTAGTGAAAAGCTTATCAATGATTTTTTTTATTATTATTTTTTTTATCACTTATATAAATATATGCCAAAGTATCCATCTAATAAGTCATCCAGTTTCACCCAAGACATAGAAACACATACATCAGACTTCATGTCATACCCCACAAATTATGTGTTAATGTGCTTGTGTAAGATCAGATCAAACATGTGAATTCTCAACTGTCCTAAGCAAGTAACCAAACTAAAAAAAAAACTCAATTATTAGATCATGTGTTCAAAATTTTAGGCTCACCAATGAAATTAAATCGCAATTCTTAAGATCAACCAAAATTTTAAGACAAACATGATTATGCATTTTTTATATTTATTTATTTATTTTTCTTTTTAAGAAACAACAAAAATAAGATCAGAATGAAACTGGGACAAAGTGTGTGTGTGTGTGTAAAGTTTTCCCATACCCCCAAACTTAAATTACACATTGTCCCCAATGTGTCTATTACATGGAAAGAATTTACCCAGGATATGGACGAAACTGTCTGGAATAGCATAGCTCATAGCACACCCCGAAACTTGGGCTGAAGCACACTTGTCCCTACAAAAAAAAAATGACTAAAATAACAATGGAAAACAAAAGGAAAATAATAATAAAAATAAAATAAAAACAACCAAACAAGGAAATAAAAAGGATATGCTGTGGGGTGCCTCCCATGAGCGTTAAGTTTAACGTCTTCGGCCAGATTGCGGCACTTTAAACGTGACACACCAATCTTTTCTTCTCTTGCATCAAAGGGAATGAATTCTTCCTACTGCAAAGTGCTTCCGAATGTCTATAGATCGGGGAGGACCACTCTGAGTTTTCTCAAACAGTTTCTCATCCGGTGGAGAATCATGAACTGGAATGAGGTAAGAAGAAAACTTAGGGAGCTTTTTTATCTTGATGTCCTCAATTTGCTCATGTGGTAGCACTAATAGACTTTTCTCTTGGCCTCTTGGTGTTTCAGGAATAAAAGCTAATGTTGAAAAAATCTTAGTGCTCTCTTCTTTTTCCTGATGTGGCTCCTGTGTAACTTCGGGTAGCTCCTCCTTCCCCTCTTCCACCTCTTCACTCCTCAATGTGACAGCTTGCTCATGATAGTAGGTGCATTCTTCCTTCATGTAGTACTCATTAGGATTGGCCACCAACTGACCTTGACACTCTTCTTCTTTGAGGATATCTGATATTTGCTTGAGATGAGCCTCCATCCTTTCAAATGATTGTATGCGGGAGTTCTCCCTCCTTTCAAATGATCGATTTCTTTCCTCCATTTGGCTAAGAGAAGCTGATATTATTTCTTCTAAACTAACATGTTCTTCTTCTAACGTAGAATTCTTTGAAGGAGGTATCTCTTCTTTGTATTGTTGAGGTGGAGAGGAATATGAATAGTCATATATGGGAGATGGTTCCTCTTCATGAGCTATTATCTTGAAAATGGATTGCCTCAGACTGGGACTAAGACATGAATATAATTGACCATAGAACTATGGAGATGGCTCCTCTTCTTGCTGGCAATTACTCTCGTCCTCATATAATGTCCATGAAGAGTGGTAACTGACTGACTTTAGGGCTCTTTCTTTTTGAGAAAATTTGTTCCCTGTGTACAATGGGCTTCCATCTTTTTAATTGATTTCAAATGAGAGTTCTTCATCTCCTCAATTGCTGAACTGATCATAGCTAATGTATTTTCAGAAAACTCAAGAGGAGGTGGTTCAACTTGATATTGTTGTTGCGGAGCTGATTGAGAGGAGTATGCATAATCATAGAATTGCTGATATGAGTGATGTTGCAGTCCATGAGATTGTGGAGCATGAATTCCAGGAGCTTGAGCTTGCCATGAGAGATTGGACTGTTGGCTCCATGATGGGTTGCAGGAATCAAAATAGCGGTCGTTCCTTGGTCTAGAGAACAATGTGTTCATGTGTCCATAAAATTTGTTAGAAGTTTGTCTCATTGTAGGACATTCTCTAACATGGTGATAAGGGTCATAGCAACATGAACATGGTCTACGGGGTGTCGGAATGCCACCCCACATGTGTGAAAACAAGAATAAAATAACAAAAAGAAGTTAAAATTAAAAAGAAAAATAAAAAACACAATTAACAATAAAACTTACGAAGATGCAGACTCAACTGACCCTGCATGAAATAAAAGAGAAAGAAAAAATCAGATATATAATTAGTACAGTAACTGTGCTGCTCTCTGGATGTGCGATTGATCGCATTGTGAGGTGCGCTTGATCACCCTGGTTGGGCGCTCAAGCGCACCTCTAGAGGCAGAACAGGAACTGCGGAAAAAACTAGAAAAATAGAAAAATTAAAAAATAAATTAAAGGAAAAGAAAAAAATTCCAAACAAAATCAAACAATCCCCGGCAATGGCACCAAAAATTTGTTATGCAAATATCTACCTAAATTAATAAACAAATAATTGTACGTTTTACTCGCAAGTGCACAAGGTCAACATAGTAATATATAATGCAAGTACGGGATTATTCCTATGAGAATTGCTAAATTTTGCTTAAAATAAATTCCTTAAGTAAAACAAAACAAAGATTGATTTTGATTTGATAATAATAAAAGGTAGGGCTTTGATATCTACCACTAATTATATTTAGATAATATAACTATATGTCAATACTTTGATCATGTAATGCATACTTAATGTTTGTCAACCTTAGGGTATGGATGTCTACTCTTTAAGCTATTGATTTCCCTAAGCAACGAATTAGGCCTGGGTGTCTACTCTAATTCTTTTCTTTCTTAAAGGATTTAGCATGGGTGTCTATTAAGTTGTTCTTTAAGAAAGCATGAATTTATGGAAATCGACAAACATATGAGGCCTAGGGCATGAGTGTCTACTCCCGGTTTCCCATGTTGATTAACCCAAGAACCCGGCGTGGATTTCATTTGTTACTTTTATTAAACCCAGGACTCGGTTATCCAAATTGATTTAACTAACTAGTACATACCACATGCATATGTTGATCAAGCAAACACATATGAGGAATTCATGAAAATAAGGAATTAATAAAGTTAAATCTCACAACCTGATCATCACAAAAGCGCCAATATTGAATATTAACTAAACATAATTAGGGCTTCAATCTAGCTCTACTAAGTAAATTAGTTACACATGAGTTTGATGTTAAACATCTTCATAAAATAAAAATAGAAAGGAAAAGAATAAACCCGAAACTTGAACTTGAAGAGCTCCAATTATTCTCCTTGAAAATTGTGTATCTGTTCTAGAGGTTTAAGGGTCTATTTATAAGCCTTAGGAATACTCTAGAAACCCTAGAAATTGTAGGGTTTGAGCCCTAGTTCGCACAAAGTTACAAAACCCTAAAAATCACACTTTCCATATCAAGACTGGCGGCTGACTTGCTCCTCACACACGGGTGCGCTCGATCGTAGCCCGTGTGCGATCGATCGTAGGTATGCGATCAATCCTTCGTGCTGCCGCTTGATCACTAGTGCGATCGAGGCTTCCTTTGGTGAGCACGAGCGCACACATTGCACTCGTGGTCTTCGCCTGTAGTGTGTTCGATTGCAACTTCACTACGATCGATCGCACTACCAGAGCCTGTATTCTTTCTCAAAATAACTCTTTAAGCCCGAAACTTCCGAGATTGCTTCATTTTCTTTTGACAACCTACAAAAACAAAGAAAGCACATAAAAGAACTAAAATGGCAGAAATTAATCAAAACTAAAAGATTAACAAATGTAAATTAAGGGTTAAAATATGAATATTTTAGCACTTAACAGTCGACAAGTTTACCTAACCAACTTGCTATTCTACTTTATTGAAGCCAAATTGATAGAAGATCCAAATTGCCTCACAGTCACAGGGGTGGTCGTTTTTATGACTCTGAAATTTATCAACCATACAGAAGGCATCGGACACAGAGTTGAAGGAAGAAAGTCTCTTTTAATTTATTCTCCAAAAAAGCTTTGATTCCATAACGACCCACTTCTACACGTATTCTAAATATGAACCCACTACTTTCCCCCACCCTTCTTTTTCTTTTTCTTTTTCTTCATACATATATATATGCTGCTGCTGTATATATCTCCATATGCCTATCTTGCGCGCGCTCGCGCGAATAATTGACAAAACATATGTTCTTTTTTCATACAACTAAGAAACCACCTTCTTTCAATGGCATTCCCTAGCTAATTGATTCCAATATACCTTTCCACTTATTCCCAATCAGCACTTTACACGTGGAAGACAATTAATGCTAATCTTCCAAAGAGGTAATATATATTCCTTGTCTTACTATATAAAACACTCATCAAGGGATCCATAGCTTCTCAAGCAGACACATATTCCTTTTTCTTTTCTTCCTTATATATATATATATATATATATATATATATATATAAAAGACTCATCTCATCAAGGCACATATATCCATACCTTCTCAAACGATCGAAAAGAAGAAAGAAGAAAGAAAGAAAAACGCATACAAATGGCTACAAAACCTCATTATGATGCAGACCCCAGCATAAATGTACCAGAGGTATGCATATATATCCTATTTTATGCATGCAATTATACACTTTTATATATTTTTTTAGCTATGGACTTGTTTGGTTATGTGATTTCAAAACATGTTTTTTATTTTTTTTATTTTTTAAATTAAGATTTTAAAACGTGCGATTTCAGAACCCGATTTTTAAAATCACAATTTGCCCTTTAAAATAATAGTTTTGCTTTTTAAAATGCTCTATATTGTCTATGATTTTAAAATGTTACTTTTACATTTTTAAATTAAATTTTTTAAAAATACATTATCAAATGATGTATTTTCTGCGATTTAATTTAAAATTGGATTTTTGATCTGCAAAATCTCATCTTGAATTGTTGGAAAACCATGCATGCTTCTTGTATTTCGTTGAGTTGTCATGTGTTGCCGATAGTTGTCACATCATATTGCAAAAAATGGGTTGGTAAAATGAACTTGTAATTCTTGGAAACTTGTAACAATTATAGGTCGGTCTGTGGGGTGTATTATAGTATATGGTTGGTGAAGGCGATTCCACAAGGAATTCAATGGTATCAAATTAATGAGAGGTGATTGGGTTTAATTAATACAGGAAAATAAAAAATAATGAGGATTTTTGAGTTTTTTTTTTTTTTTTTTTTTTAATTTTATTTGGAACTTCCTTATTTTATAATATAATTGCACGATTAGGATATGTTGATATGTGCAAAGGACCAGCTAGCTCAATAAAAAGATGAGATATGTGAAAGATGAATATGGCCTTAATTGTTAACTACCAAATACGTACGTACCTTTATATAAAGAAATGATAAAAATCATTTTACATATCTCATCTTTCATCTACCTTCATGTTGAAATGATGAATTCGCCGTTTAATTTATGTGAGACCCATATGAGCAATCTAATGATGGATCTATTGGATTTGTAAAAATAATAAGTTAAAAAAATAGTTTAAAAAATAATGCGTAACTTACATTGTTGATATATATATATTGAACCCCAAAGTTTAAAAATTGACAATATACTCCTTTAATATTTCAAAAGTTTTCAATTTAAACCTTCCGTTACTAATTTCCTTCAAATTGGATGAAAATTTATGAAATTACGTAATTACTCTCACGCTATTTTTTTTTTTTAAATTTCCGTCCAATTTAACGAATATTAGTAATGGAAGATTTAAATTGAAATTTTTTGAAACATTAGGGGATACATTGCCAATTTTTAAACTTTGGTATTCAAATTGAAAAATTCTTAAAACTTAAGGAGTAAAGTGATATATATATATATATATGTGTGTGTGTGTACATAATAGAATTAATACTTTTAATTTTAAATCTTCAAGATATAATATTATATATACATAAATTAATAAAGACCATATTTTCTTCACTACAGACGGAGAATGGGTTTAACATTCCTCCAAGAAAACTGAATATCGTGTGGGGCAATGAATCCCGCTACTGGCGCTTACCATCTGACTCGTAAGTTTCAATTAATTTTATTTATTTATTTATTCTTAATGCTATATATTAAAAACCTTTTTTAATTTTTTTTTCTTTTTGTAGGACTCCGTATGTGGAATTGATACAGGTCTCATGGCTGGAGGTCACCGGTTCAATCGACTTATCGGCCGGAGAGCAGTATGAAGTAACGTTCAAGGTATCCCTGGCATCGGACGCGTTTGGGTGGAATGGGTGTCCGGTTTACGTGATGGCCAAGTTTGGGAAAAAGGGAAAGTACACGTGGAAAAGAGCAACCTTGGACAAAGGCACAACAACAGCCGGAGAAGTTTTCTCAATTCCTGACCCGTCGCTTAAGATAACAGCTTCAGGTGCCTCCAATGAAACCACTACTCTCTACTTCGGTTTGTACGAAGTGTGGAGCGGGAAATGGAAGGGAGGTCTCAGAATCCACGAGGCACTCGTCAAGAAACTACCCAAGACGACCAGTACCAGTACTTAATTAATTAATTATTATACTACTTTGTGTGAGTTAAATAAAGTGGTTGTTGGGCTTATATATAATAACCCCAATTGATCTCAAACATTAATATATTATATATATTTATAAGAATGTATCTTTGAGAAAATATGTCTTGAAAAAAAAAAAAAAACAGTTTATGGACTTTTGGAAGGAGATCTATTGACTTTTACCTAGATACTTTATTGTCTTATAAGTGCATGTAGACAAATGATGAGATGATCTAAGCACATTATATTGATTGTTTATGCTATTAATTGTTTTTTATTTTTCTTTTCTTGGACTACTTGTTCATTTTTTTTTTTTTTTTTTTAAAAAAAAAACAGAACAAAATAAAGAACCGGCTAGTTGTTAAAGGTGGTGGTTTGGGCTTTAATGCCAAAAAGATTTCGAGTCCCTTGATTGCGAGCTTCATACAATCGTGCTAGCCTGACTGCTTCCATCACCATAGCGGGTCTTGGCGCTTGTACCTCCATTCTCAGGTTCACCTTAGCCCACTCACAAAACACCCCAATTGATATGGGATGGACTGTTAGGATTATGCCCATAACCCCAGTGAATTTTAAATTTATGAAGACATTCATGTTTAGATATGAATACATTGTTTATTCATTATATCATCCATGAGCTATGACATATATTATATTTTACATGAGTATTACATAAATGTATAAATGTTCATCTTATATGTAAAATGGTCATAGGATAACATTGAATATGAATAAGGAGTGTGAGTAACATTGTTATCACACAAGGTCTTCGTCCATACATCCTTGTATCCTTAAAGGTTTAAAAGTTCACAATTAGTAAATGAAAATGAGCATTCAATTTTGTTAGATTATTTGTAACACCCCAGTCCCATATTGGGAAGATGAGAAGAAGCCCACATAGAGTGGGTAGTTTATAAAGATAGTCATGGGTACTAAGTCCCACATTGCCTAGTTACTAGGTGAAACTGAGTTTTATAATGAATTATAGGGAAGCTTAAAATTGACTAGTCATTTTGGGGTAATAGCCCAGACGTGGCTAGCGCTTTTCCCTGGGTCGTTACAATTAATACCTGTTTGCATAAATTCCTCATATGTGTGTGCCTAATCAACATATGCATGTGGTACGGACTAGTTAGTTAAATCAATTTGGATGACCGAGTCCTCGATTTAACATAAGTAACAAAAGAAATTCACACCGGGTTCTTGGGTTAATCAACATGGGAAACCGGGAGTATATGTCATGCCCTAGGCCTCATGTGTTTGTCGCTTTCCATAGAACATATGCCTTCCTAAGGAACAACTTAGTATAAATCATACTAAATCCCTTAAGAATGAAAAGAGTTAGAGTATACACCATGCCTAACTTGTTGCTTAGGGAAATCTATAGCCTTAGAAGTATACGCCATGCCCTAAGACTGACAAACATTAGATATGTATAACTTGATCAAAGCATGACATATTGTTATATTAGCTAAATATAATTAGTGGTGAATATCAAAGCCCTACCCTTTATTTTCATCACTTCAACAATCAATCTTTGTTTTGCTTTTGCTTAAGGAATCTATTTTTAAACATAAATTCAGCAATCCTCGTGGGAATGATCCTGTACTTGCACCATATACTACTATGTTGACCTTATGCACTTGCAAGTAAAACGTACAATTATTCACATATTAATTTAGGTAGATTTTTGCACAACAGCTCACTACAGGTGAAGACCACAAGCCCACAAGGCACCTACGATCAAGCGCCCAGCACGAGAGGATCGATTGCAGTCCTGCGATCGATCGCACACAGGCTGCGATCGAGCGTACCCAAGAGTGATGAGCAAGTTAGCCGCCAACCTTGATATGGAAAGTATAATTTCTTGGGTTTTGTAACTTTGTGCAAACTAGAGCTCAAACCCTACAATTTTTAGGGTTTCTAGAGTATTCCTAAGGCTTATAAATAGACCCTTAAACCACTAGAATAGACACACAATTTTCAAGGAGAAGAATTGGAGCTCTTCAAGTTCAAGTTTCGGTTTTATTCTTTTCCTTTCTTTTTATTTTATGAAGATGTTTAACATCAAACTTATGTGTAACTAATTTACTTAGTAGGGCTAGATTGAAGCCCTAATTATGTTTAGTTAATATTCAATATTGGCGCATTTGCGATGATCATGTTATGATATTTAACTTGATTAATTCTTGCTTTCATGAATTCCTCATACTTGTTTGCTTGATCAACATATGTATGTGGTATGGACTAATTAGTTAAATCAATTTGGATGACCGAGTCCTGGGTTTAATAAAAGTACCAAAAGAAATCTGCACCGGGTTCTTGGGTTAATCAACATGGGGAATCGGGAGTATACATCCATGCCCTAGGCCTCATGTGTTTGTCGATTTCCACAGAATCATGCTTTCTTAAAGAACAACTTAGTAGACACCCATGCTAAATCATTTAAGAAATAAAAGAGTTAGAGTATACACCCATACCTAACTCGTTGCTTAGGAAAATTTATAGCTTAAGGAGTATACACCCATGCCCTTAGGTTGACAAACATTAGATATACATAACATGATCAAAACATTAGTGATAAGTGCTAAAATATTTATATTTTCAGCCTTTAACTTGCATGTTTTAATCCTTTGGTTTTGGTTAATTAGGACATTTTACTGCCTTTTTGTATTTTCTTTGTTTTATAGGCTTTTGGAAGAAAAGAAAGCATTTCTGGAAAAAATTCCAAGCTTAAAGGGGCAAATTGGGAAGACCTAGAGGATATGGTTAAGCTTAACCAATCATGGTTAAAGTTTAATCAAATAAAGGAAAGGATTAATTCGGAATTTCTCAATTTGAAGTCAAATCGGATTGGATGCAAAATTGGATTCTGAATACGTCTCGGTATTTTGACCATAACTTTCATCTCAGATATCCGATTGAGGTGATTCAAGCGGCATTGGAAAGCTAACTCAAATTACTACAATTCATTATGAAATAGCATTTTCCCAATTCGGAGCGCCGCAAGGCCAAAATCATGCCGCAAGATAGGACCGCAATTCTGGGCGAATCCTATTCCGATTTGGGCTTAGGTTTTCTTTATCCTAATTGGACTTGGACTTAAATCTCCGAAATTCCTAGCATTACTAGGGCTTCTAGGGCTCTCCTAAGCCATATAAATAGACCTCTAAGCCTCACAATTGGAGGAGGCCGTTTTAAGCTGAATTACGACGTATTGCCGTGGGGAAGCTTTTGCTTTGTTTTCCATTGTAAGTTTTATTCTTTCGATGATGACAATTCAATTGGTGATTATTTTTGTTATCATGAGAGGCTAAATCTTTCAACTAAGGTTGAAGATGAAGCTTCGTCATTGACAAACTCATGTATTCTCGTATTTTGTTTATACAATTTTGACTTCGAATAAGGATGTTGTAGATTTTCATTCAATTGCTTGATTTATATCTTTTAATTGAATGTGATGAACTATTATGTGTTGGAGTTGGATATTTGATGTGTTTCATCCTTCGGATACATCAAATCATTCGATTGAAATCGGATATCCGTTGTGATTCGTTAACCAAACGGATACATAGGATGATTTAATTTCGAATCGGATATTTGTTGTGATTTGTAAAAATGGGTGGATTCATTGAATGATTTAAACTTGATATTTGTAAAACATCGAATATAGTTTTTCGATTGTAGGAACAAATACGAGAATATAGAGTTAAGATTTGGCGAAGTGAATTCTAAAACCTTAGTGTTCTTTACCATTTTATTTCATTATTTTCTTTAGTTTATGTTTTATTTTGCACGACAAAAATCACAAAATTAGGAACTAGGTTAAAATAGAGTTGGTTTAAATAGAAATTGGTTTACACAACACAAATCCCTGTGGATCGACCTCGCACTTGCACACACGCTATATTGCACACGACTCGTGCACTTGCGAGTACAATTAAATTTGTACATCAAATTTTGGCGCCGTTGCCGGGGATTTGTTTGTTTGTGAAATTGATTTTTATTTGAATTGGTTTTATTTTTCTACTAGTTGTTTTATTTTTGCAATTTTATTTTATTGTATTTGTATTTGTTGTTGTTTCTGCCATTCTGATCTTAAAAAAAAAAAAAACAGAAAAAAGAAAAAGAAAAAGGGGTTTGTTGTTTCTGTTTTTCTTGCTGCAGTTTCTGAGAATTTTAGTTTCTGTCAGTACGATCGATCGCACTCCATCTGCGATCGAGCGCACTCGAGCCTTTTCGGTGAGCAGCCTGCGTGCCTGCGCCTGATCCATTCTGCAAGTACGCACGAGCGCACAGCGAACGCACATCTGCGATCGAGTGCATCACCAGAAGCAACTAAGCACAATTTTTTTGTTGTTGTTTTGAAATTTCTTTTGTATATTGTTGTTGAATAGTTAGTTCTATTTTTTTTTTTTTTTTTGGTTGTTTGTGTTCTTTCTGTGATTATTCATTGTTGTTTAATCAGTTTATTTGAACACTCGAGATTGGTGTATGCTTGGTCGGAGATCCCTAAACTTAGATTTGACACCTTTAGATCCCGACATTGATAGAACTCTTAGGAGAACTCAGAGAGCACCTGTTGAGAGTGAGGATAGAGGTGAAATGGGAGACCAACAAGATAACATAGAGGAACCTAGGGTTGAGCATGAGGATGCTAGAGCTGGAAATCCCGAGCAAGCTAGAGCTTGGAATGTGGACTTCACTACGTCACTTAGGGAGTTGTTCGCACCTGTGGACTTCACTACTTCCCATTCGTGTATAGTGTTGCCACCAACCAATGCTACTCATTTTGATTTGAAACCTCATGTCATCCAACTCCTACCATCGTTCCATGGTCTAGAACTTGAAAATCCTTATAGTCATGTAAAGAAATTCAAGGACATATGCGCCACTTTCAAATTTCAAAATTTCTCCGAAGAGTCTGTTCATCTCAGACTATTTCCTTTCTCTCTACAAGACAAAGCTAGGGCATGGTTGGACTCCAACACACCCGGATCCATTACATCTTGGGAAAGCTTGTTAAGCAAGTTCTATAACAAGTATTTCCCAATGTCAAAGGTCAATGAATGCAGAAAGGAAATAAGCTCCTTCACTCAAGAGGAGGATGAGAAATTTTCAGAGTGTTGGGAAAGGTTTAAGGAGTTGTTGATAAGATGCCCCCCACATGGATATGAGAAGTGGAAACTCGTTCAATTTTTCTACCAAGGATTGACCCAATCCAACCGTAGTATGATCGAGTCAATGAATGGGGGAGCATTCTTAAGTTTGACAGGTGATGCTGCGTATAAAGCATTAGACAAGTTGTCCGACAGCTCACAGCAGTGGGATTTTTCGAGTTGTCGGGATAAATCTGCCCGTATTCCCAAGAAAGGTGGCATCTATGAGGTTAAGGAGGACACTGATTTGAGGATAAAGATAGATGCTCTGACCAAGAAGGTTGAAGCCCTTGCAGTGGGTCAATCCGTAAATGCCGCCAACACTTTCAATGTTGATGGCTGTTCAATCTGTGCTAATCCTATGCACTTAGCACAGAATTGTCCATTTTCACCGACTTTTGCCGAGTGCGCCATGGAACAAGTGAATGCCTTTAATGACTTTAGGAAGCAAGCAAGCGGACCATACTCAGAGACATACAATCCAGGGTGGCGGAACCACCCTAATTTCTCATGGAAGCAAAGCCAACCAATGAATCAAGGATTTCCCTCACAGAATCATGGTCGTTCAACTCAACCAGTGCAACATCCTGCATCTTCGTCACAATCATCGCTGGAGGAAACGATGAAGGCATTCATACAATCGAATAGCCAGACCATTCAAGAGCTCAAAAACTCTACCATGGCAAATACCCAAGCAATAGATGAAGTAAAGAATGCCACCATGGTTAACACCCAAGCAATTGCGAAGATGGAGAGTCAGATTGGACAGATAGCCAATCACTTGGGTGAGAGAGAAAAAGGGAAATTGCCCAGTCAGCCCGTGCCCAACCCAAAAGGTCAATATATGGTTGGGAATTCTTCAAATCCTGCACACGGACAAGAACATGTGCAAGCAATTGTCACTCTGAGGTCAGGAAGACAAGTGGACAATCAGGTGGCTGAGAAAGAAGAAGACCCTGCAAGGCAAGAAAAGGAAAAGAGTGGCAACAAAGAGAAGAGAGATGCCGAGCCATCTACAGCCACACCCATTATTGAAGACCCTCCTAGGTCATTTATGCCGAAAGCACCTTACCCTGAAAGGTTGCAAGCCCCCAAGAAAGGAGGGAAGTTTGAGGACATTCTAGAAGTGTTCAAGCAAGTCCAAATCAATATTCCATTTTTGGACGCCATCCAACAAGTGCCTTCTTATGCGAAGTTCTTGAAGGATTTGATCACAGTTAAGAGAAGAACAAATGTCCCAAAGAAAGCATTTCTGACCGAGCAAGTTAGCTCCATCCTTCAATGCAAGTTGCCCATTAAGTATAAGGACCCTGGGTGTCCTACCATCTCTTGCACGATAGGAGTCAGTCGAATTGAGAAGGCTCTTTTAGATCTTGGGGTGAGCGTGAATCTCCTACCCTATTCAGTTTACCTACAATTAGGGTTAGGGGAACTGAAGCCCACGTCCATGACACTTCAATTGGCTGATAGGTCAGTTAAGATACCACGGGGAATCATTGAGGATGTTTTGATCAAGGTGGATAAGTTTTACTTCCCCGTGGACTTCATTGTGCTAGACACAGAGCCAGTCAAGAATGTTGGCATTCAAATACCGGTGATTCTAGGGCGACCATTCTTAGCTACGGCTAACGCCCTGATTAATTGTAGGACAGGGGTGATGAAGATTTCCTTCGGAAATATGACAGTGGAGCTGAATATCTTTGATATCAACAAACAACCATTGGAGTATGATGAAGTGAGAAATGTATGCTTGATAGAGGAGATTATGGAAGAGACAGTGAATGAATCAAGCATAGAAGACCCCTTGGAGGCATGCTTTGCTCAGGTCGGAGAGGATTTAGATTTGGACAAGTTGCTTGAGCAAGCAGATGCAATTTTGGAGACTGCTCCTCTGGTGAGCAGTGAGACGGAGGAGACAACAACACTTGATCCCCCAAAGAAGGAACTTAAGCCTCTACCGGATAACCTTAAGTATAAGTTCCTAGGTCCAGTAGATTCTTTGCCTGTGATTATAGCTTTGGATTTGGTTGATGCTCAAGAGAAAAAATTGCTAGAGGTGTTAAGACAGCACAAGGAAGCTATCGGTTGGACCATTGAGGATATCAAGGGGATCAGTCCCTCGGTGGTGATGCACAAGATACATTTAGAGGAGAATGCCAAGTCATCGAGGGAGCCACAGAGAAGGTTAAACCCAACTATGCAAGAGGTTGTGAGGGCTGAAGTGATTAAGTTGTTGGATGCAGGGATCATTTATCCAATCTCAGATAGCAAGTGGGTAAGCCCAATTCAAGTTGTGCCAAAGCGGGCTGGATTGACGGTAGTAAAGAACAAGGATGATGAGTTGGTCCCAACTCGTATTCAGTCCGGATGGAGAGTTTGCATAGACTACCGCAAGCTAAATGCCGCCACAAGGAAGGATCATTTTCCACTCCCATTCATTGATCAAATGGTGGAACGTTTGGCTGGGCATGCATACTATTGCTTCTTGGATGGTTATTCTGGATATAACCAGGTCCCTGTGGACCCCGAAGATCAGGAGAAGACGACATTTACCTGTCCTTTTGGGACTTTCGCCTACCGTCGCATGCCCTTTGGGTTATGCAACGCACCCGCTACTTTTCAGCGGTGCATGATTAGTATTTTTTCTGACATGGTAGAGCGTTTCTTAGAGATTTTCATGGACGATTTCTCTGTCTTTGGTTCATCCTTTGATGAGTGTTTGCACCGCCTGACTTTGGTATTAGTGCGGTGCAAGGAGAAGAACCTGGTGCTCAATTGGGAGAAGTGCCATTTTATGGTCAAGCAAGGTATTGTATTGGGGCACATCATATCTCAGAGGGGGATTGAGGTTGATAAAGCGAAGGTGGATTTGATTTCCAACCTTCCACCCCCACGTACAGTGAAGGAGGTTCGCTCTTTTCTGGGCCATGCAGGATTCTACAGGCGGTTTATCCAAGACTTTAGCAAGATTGCCAGGCATTTGTGCAAGTTGTTGGTGAAGGATGCCCCATTTGTATTTGATGAGGATTGCCAGAAAGCATTTGGGGACCTTAAGAGCATTCTGACGTCCACACCCATTATTCAGCCACCCAATTGGGGTGTACCTTTTGAGATCATGTGTGACGCATCGGATTATGCCGTTGGAGCTGTTTTGGGGCAGCGTATTGATAGACTCCCCCATGTCATTTACTATGTGAGCAGGACTCTGAACGATGCACAACTCAACTACTCCACCACGGAGAAGGAGTTGTTGGCAGTCGTTTTTGCGCTAGACAAGTTCAGATCCTATTTGCTAGGATCTAAAGTCATCATCTTTTCGGATCACGCAGCATTGAAGTATCTTTTTTCCAAAAAAGATGCTAAATCTCGTCTGATTCGATGGATTTTGCTACTTCAGGAGTTTGACATAGAAATTCGGGACAAGAAGGGTTCCGAAAATGTGGTGGCGGATCATTTGTCTAGATTGACTGTGGATTACACTGAGGACGCCAGCCCCATTTCGGAGACTTTCCCTGATGAGCAATTGATGCACATTGCTCATGAGCCCGCACCATGGTTTGCTGACATAGTGAACTATCTTGTCACCCGCCAACTGCCTCAGCAGTGGGGGCGACAAGATAGGTCCAAATTTTTGTCCGTGGTGAAACATTTTTTCTGGGACGATCTTTACCTGTTCAAGTATTGTCCCGATCAGATCATTAGGAGGTGTATACCTGAGCATGACCAATCCAATGTCATCTCCTTTTGTCATGATCATGCTTGTGGAGGCCATTTCAGTGCTAAGAAGACCGCCGCCAAGATTTTGCAGTGTGGATTCTATTGTCCTACCCTTTTCAGAGACGCCCACGCTTATTGTATATCTTGTGAGCGTTGTCAGAAGCTAGGGAGTATCTCTAGAAGGAATATGATGCCCCTCAGTCCCATTCTGATTGTTGAGATTTTTGACGTATGGGGCATCGATTTCATGGGACCTTTCCCGAACTCCTTTGGCTATCTGTACATCTTGGTTGCTGTGGACTATGTGTCCAAATGGGTGGAAGCGGTTGCATGCAAGACCAATGACCATAGAGTTGTGGTCCAGATTTTGAGAGACACTATCTTTGCTCGTTTTCGTACACCTCGAGCAATTATAAGTGATGGAGGTAAGCATTTTTGCAATCGGATTTTTGAGCAGTTGATGAAGAAGTATTTCATCACACATAAGGTTGCCACCCCGTATCACCCACAGACGAGTGGACAGGTTGAAGTTTCCAATCGCGAGATCAAGCATATTTTGGAAAAGACGGTAAACCCCAATCGAAAAGATTGGTCTATGCGATTGAGTGATGCACTGTGGGCATATAGGACATCTTTCAAGACCCCGATTGGGATGTCACCCTATCGGCTTGTGTACGGGAAGGCATGTCATCTTCCCGTGGAGTTGGAGCATAGAGCATATTGGGCTATCAAGCAGCTGAACTTCAATCTTTTGAAGGCTGGCTCACAAAGGAAGCTCCAACTCAATGAATTAGAGGAGCTGAGGAATGATGCTTATGAATCTGCACGGTTGTACAAGGCATAGATGAAGAAGGCTCATGACCAGAGCATTTTGAGACGATCTTTTGAGCCTGGTGAGAAAGTCCTTCTTTACAATTCACGGCTGCATCTTTTTCCAGGCAAGTTGAAATCTCGGTGGACAGGCCCATTTATCATTCAGACAGTTTTTCCTCATGGGGCCATCGAGATTGAGGATCCTCAGAATGGTAACACCTTCAAGGTAAATGGACAGAGATTAAAACCATTCTTAGAGTTGAGGAGTAAGGAGATTGAGACGACATTGTTGGAGGATCCGAGTTATTCTGAGTGATTGTCGTCTTTTGTGGAGAGTCTGGCTGAAGACTTAGAACTTAGCGCTTGTGGGAGGCAACCCTCATTCTCTCCCTTACCATTTTATCTTGTTTGTTTGTTTCTGTTGTGTTTTTCAGGGCAAGTGTCTGCCATTCAAGTTTGGGGGAGCA
>NC_081542.1:34795793-34813258 GCF_901000735.1 Corylus avellana
AAAACCATGTGTTTGTGTGGAAGTCCTTGTTTATGAAATAACATAGTGCATAAATGTTTGTGGGTATCATTCCTGTTAAACCCTCACGAGACTTCACTCGTCCTCTAGGGATACCTAGGGGTTTAAAAGGCTTGTTGCATGCGCTAAATGCAATCGTATATCCCACGAAAGATGGATTTATCTTTTGTTTTCTGTTTTTCCATTCTTGTTTTTAGTTTTGTATTGCTAAGGGACTAGCAATATGTAAGTTTGGGGGTGTGATAAGTACTAAAATATTTATATTTTCAGCCCTTAACTTGCATGTTTTAATCCTTTGGTTTTGGTTAATTAGGACATTTTACTGCCTTTTTGTATTTTCTTTGTTTTATAGGCTTTTGGAAGAAAAGAAAGCATTTCTGGAAAAATTCCAAGCTTAAAGGGGCAAATTGGGAATACCTAGAGGATATGGTTAAGCTTAACCAATCATGGTTAAAGTTTAATCAAATAAAGGAAAGGATTAATTCGGAATTTCTCAATTTGAAGTCAAATCGGATTGGATGCAAAATTGGATTCTGAATACGTCTCGGTATTTTGACCATAACTTTCATCTCAGATATCCGATTGAGGTGATTCAAGCGGCATTGGAAAGCTAACTCAAATTACTACAATTCATTATGAAATAGCATTTTCCCAATTCGGAGCGCCGCAAGGCCAAAATCATGCCGCAAGATAGGACCGCAATTCTGGGCGAATCCTATTCCGATTTGGGCTTAGGTTTTCTTTATCCTAATTGGACTTGGACTTAAATCTCCGAAATTCCTAGCATTACTAGGGCTTCTAGGGCTCTCCTAAGCCATATAAATAGACCTCTAAGCCTCACAATTGGAGGAGGCCGTTTTAAGCTGAATTACGACGTATTGCCGTGGGGAAGCTTTTGCTTTGTTTTCCATTGTAAGTTTTATTCTTTCGATGATGACAATTCAATTGGGGATTATTTTTGTTATCATGAGAGGCTAAATCTTTCAACTAAGGTTGAAGATGAAGCTTCGTCATTGACAAACTCATGTATTCTCGTATTTTGTTTATACAATTTTGACTTCGAATAAGGATGTTGTAGATTTTCATTCAATTGCTTGATTTATATCTTTTAATTGAATGTGATGAACTATTATGTGTTGGAGTTTGATATTTGATGTGTTTCATCCTTCGGATACATCAAATCATTCGATTGAAATCGGATATCCGTTGTGATTCGTTAACCAAACGGATACATAGGATGATTTAATTTCGAATCGGATATTTGTTGTGATTTGTAAAAATGGGTGGATTCATTGAATGATTTAAACTTGATATTTGTAAAACATCGAATATAGTTTTCGATTGTAGGAACAAATACGAGAATATAGAGTTAAGATTTGGCGAAGTGAATTCTAAAACCTTAGTGTTCTTTACCATTTTATTTCATTATTTTCTTTAGTTTATGTTTTATTTTGCACTACAAAAATCACAAAATTCGGAACTAGGTTAAAATAGAGTTGGTTTAAATAGAAATTGGTTTACACAACACAAATCCCTGTGGATCGACCTCGCACTTGCACACACGCTATATTGCACACGACTCGTGCACTTGCGAGTACAATTAAATTTGTACATCAATTAGCATATTGTTATATTATCTAAATATAATTAGTTATAGATATCAAAGCCCTACCTTTTTATTATTATCAAATCAAAATCAATCTTTGTTTTGTTTTACTTAAGAAATTTATTTTAAGCAAAATTTAGCAATCCTCGGGGAAATGATCCCCGTACTTGCATCATATACTACAATGTTGACCTTGTGCACTTGCAGGTATAACGTACAATTATTTGCCTATTAATTTAGGTAGATATTTGCACAACAAGTTTTTGGCGCCGTTGTCGGGGATTGCGGCAAATTTTGTTTTAAATTATTTTCCTTTAGTTTTGTTATTTAAATGTTTAATTTTAAATTTTGTTTTTATCAAAAATCAAAAATATTTTCCGTTTTTCTTCATTTTTTCTATTCTCTTTTTTGTTTCAGTTTTGCGGCACTAGCATTCTGTTACTGCAATCGAGCGGCGGCCGAGTGTGATCGAGCGCACTAACCTGCGATCGAGCGCAGTTCCAGGGAGCATCCGAACAAGCAGCACTGAAGCTATTTTGACTGCAGAGGCAATTCAATTTATGCAAGGTCGTCGATCTCAAGATTCAACCATCATTCCACTCGATCCCGAAATTGAGCGGATAATTCGACAAAGGCCTAAAGACAAAGAAGAAGAGGAAGAAGTTGAGGAAACAATGGAAGATTTGCAAGAGAACTCACCAATAATGCCCAGACCACTAGAGGCGAATCCACCACTGGTGTGCAGACCGATGAAACAGGCTTTCATCCCAACAAACCTTAACCAGCCATCATGCATAGCATATCAACCGGAGGTGGAAGGCAATTATTATATTTCTCCTCAAATACTCAATGCATTGACTCACTTCAGGGGCATAGCTACTGAGGATCCTAACTTGCATTTTAAGGAGTTCTTTGATCTATGCAAGCTGTAGCACATACAAGGCCTAACTCCAGAGAGACTCAGGTTAGTCCTTTTTCCTTTCTCTTTGAAAGATAATGCTAAACTGTGGTATAATTCTTTGCCTGTAGATTCCATCCATACTTGGGAGGAATTAGCCACCAAGTTCCTGAAGAAGTTTTTTCCAACTCAAAAGACAAGATAGCTTAAAAGGGAACTCCAAATGTTCCAATAGAGAGATGGAGATCTTTTCTTCGAGGCATGGGACTACTTCAATGCATTGCTTCTAAAGTGCCCACATCACAACATCCCTCAAGATGACTAGGTACAAATTTTTTATGAAGGGTTAGATGATACTAACAAATGGATGGTTGATTCAGCTTGTGGATGAGCACTTATGGAAAAGAGCAGTGAGGAAGCCATGGAGCTCTTCGAAACACTGAGTGAGCACTCCCAGCAGTTCTGCTCTAGAGGGAGGCGAGGAGTAAAAAGTAAAGGCATGTATGAAGTGAACCTCAATGGTGGATCTCCAAATCAGATGGCTACTGTGGAAAGAAAGCTGGATATGATTGTCAAAGCCATGACTGCTCAGAACATCTCACCTATTCAACAAGACACGCTAATCCAGGTATGTGCCATATGTTGTCAATTTGATCACACCACTAAGACTTGTCTTTTGTCTCCATTTGCAGATCAAGAAGAGGCGAATTATGTGGGACAAAACAATTACCCCCTCAAGAACAATCCATACTCCAACACCTACAATCCAGGGTGGCGTAACCACCCCAATTTCGTATGGAGTAACAATCAGAATGCTCTAAACCCTCAAGGGCAGCAGAGGGGTCCCCAACAAGCAGTCCAACTAGTTCAGGAACCGAAGAAGAATGACCTGGAGAATATTGTACACCAATTTGTGATTGCACAACAACAAACCAATGCCAAGCATGACCAGTCCATTCAAATGACCGAGCAAGCTATCCAAAGACTAGAAGTACAAATGGGGCAAATGGCAAAGGAGCTAAGTGAAAGAAAGCAGGGTGAATTTCCATCCCAAACAATCTCCAATCCAGGGGGTCACCAGCAATTGAAAGCAGTCACAATTCTCAGAAATGGCAAAGTCATAGGAACTGAAGAGACACCTCAAGCATCCCCAAATGAAGCCTCAACATCCAAGGTAAGTAAAATGGAGAAGGTGCATGCACCACCCTTCCTTCAAAAGTTAGTAAAGCCAAAGAAAGAAAAACAACTCATTGACATTTTTGAAACCTTGAGGAAAGTGGAGATTAACATTCCTTTATTAGATGCAATTAAACAGATTCCCTCATATGCTACATTTTTAAAGGATTGTTGCACTAATAAAAGGAAGTTTCAGGAGCATGAGACAGTGGCTTTAACAGAGGAGGTAAGTGCGGTTTTGTTAAGAAAATTATCACCGAAGCTAACAGATCCAGGTAGTTTTACCATTCCTTGCAGGATAGGAGACCATCTTTTTGAAGGATCCGGCTTGCATGCGGTAGTGAAAACTACTGCATGCCTGCGGTTGGTGGAAAAAGGTACCGTTTTCCACTTTAAGAAACTATGTTTAAAATACAAATAATATAAAATTCTTAAAATTTAAAAATTATAAAATAATAATAATTAAAAAATATTAAAAAAACTAAAAAAAAGAAAAAAGAAGGGAGAACTAGAAACAGATATCAGGGAGAGAGAAGGAGGCGGAGAGAGAGAGAGTGAACCGAGAGCGGCGAGAGGCAGAGAGAGAGGAAGAGGTGGCACCGTGGGCAGTGTAGGCGTGCTCCGGTGAACCATTGCTGGAGCCCGAAGGCCTCTAAACTCAAAACTCCATTTCAATTGGTATAAATTATAGGTCCTATTTCATATGGGTATTGAATTTGGGGGTTTCTTTTCTATTGATTTTCTGGATTTAGCTTGAGTTTGTGGATATTCCGTTTGGTTACTGAGAAAAGTTGGGGAATGGAAAGAAAATGTCGGTTTTGGAAAGATTGTGAGTTTTATTGGGTCGTGCTCTTGTTTGATTTCTGGGTAATTGGCCTGGGGTAGTTTTATATGCTTTTGTATCAGAGCAAAAAACTTCTCCATCTTCACCTCCTCTTTTGTCATTTTCCATGGATGAAGTATGGAAAATTCTGCTTGCCTTAAAAAAAATGGTCAATGGTAGTGAAAAAAAAAAAAAAAAAAGCCGGTCTGCAAATTGGGCGAGATGAAGAAGAAGAAGAAAAGAAGAAAAGAAATGAACGAGCTGGAGAAGAAGAAGAGGAGCAACGAGAAGATGAAGATGATGTGCAGTGGAGTTTTTTAGTTTTTTAATATTTTTATTTTTTAAATTATTGAATTTTTTTAATATTAAATGAATTTTATATTATTTCTTTTAAAAAATTATTTTTTTATTGCCCTAAACGACCCCAAACTGGGTCGTTTTGGGCTACCGCATGGTGCGGTATTTTTTCACTACCACACCTAAGCCGGATCCCTTTTTGAAAGAGCGCTACTGGATCTAGGAGCAGGGGTTAATTTGCTGCCTTACACTATATATGAGACACTGGGTTTGGGGGAGCTTCAACCAACCTCGATCACCTTGCAATTGGCAGACAGAAGTATCAAAAGACCAAGAAGTATACTTGAGGATGTTTTGGTAAAGGTAGGTATTTTTATTTTAACTGCTAATTTTATTGTATTGGATGTGGAAGAATCTCCTATGCCATCACCTTTACCTATTATCTTAGGAAGACCCTTTCTGAGAACTATCGATACTATAATAGTTGTGAAAAAGGGTATTGTGAATATGGAGGTGAATGGTGAGACAATATAGTTCAAAATATTTGATGCATTGAAATCACCTCAAGATGATTTCGAATGTTTTGATGTTTGTATAATCCAAGGTGTTAGTGAGACAGTTTTGTAGGACCGACATAAATATCCATTGAAGACTCCCCTCACTCACAAGTTCACAAGGCGAAACATTATGCCAATCTATGCAGATGTTATTGAGGACATCATTGAAGCAGAGCACTCCCTTGAACCCTTTCCATCATATCCAAGTGCTAAGAGGAAGCTACAGCTGCATTAACTAGAAGAATTGCGGTATGAAGCAAATGGGGATACCAAGCTCCACAAGAAAAGACCCAAGGCTTATCATCATAAGAAGCATGTCAAAAAGAGTTTTATGAGGGACATAAATTGTTGACCTATACTTCAAAATTAAGTCCTGTCCCAGCAACACCAAGAGCACTTGAACCACAGTCTGTGGAGTTCAAGTGCATCTCCCCACACTAGTAGCACTGCAGCTACTAGTAAAAGCATTTGAGCAGTCTAGGGGCTCAAGCGCATCTCCTCAAAACAGTGGTACTGAGGCCATTGAAGGTGGTACAATTCTCTATCCCTTAGTTTCTTTTCCATTGTGTCCAAACTTTTCCTAATTTCCTGTAGTGCTTTGCGTGTTTTTACTTATATTTTGTGTTTGTTTTGTTTCTTTTTATTTCAAAAAGTTGCTGTTCATTTTGTATTTTTATTCCAAAAAAAAAAAAAAAAAAAATTGCTTTACATGCTGTTACTGTGATCGACTGTAACCTGTGTGCAAACGAGCCCAGGGCCCAACTTTTGGCTGTGTTACTCTCTGGTACTGCGATCGAGTGCACCTTGCGTGCGTTCGAGCAAGGTGCGCCGTACACACCCCCATTTCTCCCCTGCACTGTACACACCCCTCACTTCTCCCTTGCGCCATACACACCCCCAGCACCTTCACCCTCACTTAACCGGCGCACCACCACTCTCACCTCACCTCCACCAGTTTTCACCCCCCACTACCACACCTCCACGACTCCATTCTCCCCTACGGCCACTACCTGCACCACACAACACTCACACCCATTCCACCCATCACCCATCAGCACTCCAACTTCCCCTTATACCCACTCTACATTTTTTTTCAATTTTTTTTTTTTTTTTGCAAATTATGGGTGTTTCACCACCCATATTTGCCTTTGTGGTTGGATTTTCATTCTTTTGCAGGGGGTTTGGGCAAGTTCTACTGTGGTTTTGAACCCTTGGTCGTACCATTGCACACCAAGTGTTCGACAGAATTCCTGAACCAAGTTCATCATGCTGAAAACTCGAGCTTCATCCTCTCGGGGCTCTGATTCCCAAGCCATTTCCTCCCCACCCACTTTTGAGGAGCGGGAGCTGTTGTTTGAAACGACTTTTGCCATCCGAGATGATTTTGAACACCTTGAAGCTACTCAATGGGCGGTCGCAGAGTTCAAGCGCCGGGGGCTAAAGAAGCTATTCAAGCCAGTCACCTCCACTCCATACAAAAAATTGGTGACCGAGTTCTATGCACACCTGTCTCATGATTGCAACAGGCTGGCTGCTCTATCTTCCACAGTTCATGGTCGAGCTATTTAAGTAATTAAGGCTGACACTGCCGCTGCTCTCCAATCCAATGATGAACACCCTCTAGAAGAAGCGCAGCTTGAAGAGCAGCCTCCCAAATTCTATGTAGTGGAAATCATTGAAGACATGTGTCTAGGGTGATATGCCGACACTCACCATAATGCCAGCAGCCGGTCCAAGCTTCCTCCATAGCTCTGGTTTGTGGACTCTATTTTGCACCGCAATGCTTTTCCCCTGGGGCACAAGACTCAAAGGCGGGACCAATTCTTACAAACACTCTACGCCTTTCATAAAGGTGCCTGGTGTTCCATTCCTCACATCGTATGGAACCAAATTCACAAGTTTTGGAATGGAGTGAATGTCGGGGGAGCTGAGTATACCCACTCATGGGGGCTGCCTTTTCCATACTTAATCACTTACGTCCTCCGGAAAAAGGGCATCAAGGGCACTGCAATAGATGAGCTAGTCACCACTACCCTAAAGTTTGGCATTCGCCAATGGAACCAAAGCTGCTCCCACATTCCCAAAGTACCTCAAGCACCAATAGCTGAAGCGGAAGAGTTTGAGGCAGAGCCGATGGCCGAAGATGAACCTGAAGTTGAGCCGGAAGCAGCAGAGAAGGAGGCCCTTGTCACTCTACGTGCAGCATAGTATCACTCCATCAGTGAAGAAGTGGCAAGGCTTCGGCGAGAGTTAGCTAATCAAAGACAAAAGGTTCTGGAGGATAAAGTCTTGATGGACCAAAGACTAGCTGCCCTAGAAGAACTGATGCGGTCCATTCTTAGCCGTTTGCCACCACCATCTAGAGCATCTTCTTTGGGACAGCATTGAGAGGGGACCCACCGTCTGGCTGAAGACGTTAAACTTAGCACTCATGGGAGGCACCCCATAGTTTATCTTGTTATTTTGTTTTCGTTGTTTTTCACTTCATCTTTATATTTATCTTTAGTTTTGTTTCATTTTACTTGTTTTCGTGTTCTTTTATTTTGAAGGGACAAGTGTGCTTCGATTCAAGTTTGGGGGTGTGCTATGAGCAATGCTTTTTCAGACCATGCTGTCCATATCCCGGGTAAATTCTTTCTATGTTTTAGACACATTGGAGACAATGTGTCATTTAAGTTTGGGGGTATAGGAACACTCTACACACACTTTGTCACAGTTTCATGTTATATGTTTCGTTTGTTTGTTGTTAAAAAAAAAAAAAAAAAAAAAAAGCCTTAAAATTTTGGTTAATCTAAGAGAATTGTGGTTTGATTTCATTAGTGAGCTTAAAATTTTGAACACATGATCTGATGATAGAATTTGTTAAGTTGGTTACTTGCTTAGGACAGTTGAGAAATTTCATATTTGATCTAATCACACAAGCACATCAACACATAATTTGTGGGGTATGACATGAAAGTCTGATGTGTGTGTTTTTATGTATAGGGTGCAACTGGATGATTTATTAGATGATACTTTTGGGCATATATATATATATATATGTGTGTGTGTGTGTGTGTGTGTGTGTGTGTGCGTGTGCGTGTGTGTGTGTGCGCGCGTGTGTGATAAAAAAAATAAAATAAAATAATATGATCATTGATAAGCTTTTCACTGAGTAACTGGACCTCTTGCCTCAAAGCATTGAGTGTTCACGTCAAAAGGTGAAAAATTTTGATTAGGTTAATGTCCTCGTTAGTCTGGTTTCGTAGCCTTTTTGACTCGAATTAGTAAGTCATTTGGGTGTCTCTACACCTAATGCCCTAAAACCATCTGGTTTGGAAGTCATTGACTTAACACTCGTTACATGGATCAATTAAAAAGCTTAAGGGAACCAAACATTACACAACTGGACGAGAAAAAAAAGATAAGAAAAAGAAAATTATGCCATTGTTGTTCATTCTAATAGGGATTTCAGTGAACTTTGAGATATGGAGACATTGTACATTGGAAATACTTGGAAGCCTCATAATTTTGTGTTAGTTCATTTTACACTGTTTTCAAACTTGTGATGTTTTAGCATGTCCTTTGTAAGTAATTGAACTTTGAGATTCCAATTCATTGTGAAGATGGAGTTCATCTTTTTAAGCTTGCTAATGAATAAAAATCATGATCTTAAAGTGATACTTTAATTTTTGGGATAATATGAACTATGCATGATGTTTGTGGGTAACATTCCTGAAAAACCCTCACGAGACTTCACTCGTCCTCTAGGGAATTCCTAGGAGTTTAAAAGGCTTGTTGCATATACTGAATGCAATCGTACATCTCACGAAAGATGAATTTATCTTTTTGTTTTTAGTTTTTCCATTTAGTTTTTAGTTTTGTATTGCTAAGGAACTAGCAATATGTAAGCTTGGGGGTGTGTTAAGTGCCAAAATATTCATATTTTAGCCCTTAATTTACATTTGTTAATACTTTAGTTTTGGTTAATTTATGTCATTTTAGTTCTTTTATGTGTTTTCTTTGTTTTTGTAGGTCCTTGGAAGGAAAGGAGGCAATCTCAGAAGTTTCGGGCTTAAAGAGCGATTTTGAAGAAAATTGGAGGCTCTGGTAGTGCGGTCGATCGCAGGGGAGCTGCAATCAAGCGCACTACATGCGAAGACCACGAGCGCATGGCACTTGCGATCGAGTGCCCAGCATGAGAGGATTGATCACACACGGGCTGCGATCGAGCGCACCTGTGCGTGATGAGCAAGTCAGCCGCCAGCCTTGATATGGAAAGTATAATTTCTATGGTTTTGTAACTTTGTGCGAACTAGGGCTCAAACCCTATGATTTTTAGGGTTTCTAGAGTATTCCTAAGGCTTATAAATAGACCCTTAAACATCTAGAATAGACACACAATTTCTAAGGAGAAGAATTGAAGCTCTTCAAGTTCAAGTTTCGGGTTTATTCTTTTCCTTTCTTTTTATTTTATGAAGATGTTTAACATCAAACTTATGTGTAACTAATTTACTTAGTAGGGCTAGATTGAAGCCCTAATTATATTTAGTTAATATTCAATATTGGCGCCTTTGCGATGATCATATTATGATATTTAACTTGATTAATTTCTGCTTTCATAAATTTCTCATATGTGTTTGCCTGATCAACATATACATATAGTATGGACTAGTTAGTTAAATTAATTTAGATGACTGAGTCCTGGATTTAATAAAAGTAACAAAAGAAATTCACACCGAGTTCTTGGGTTAATCAACATGGAGAACCGGGAGTATACACCCATGCCTTAGGTCTCATGTGTTTGTCGATTTTCACAGAATCATGCTTTCTTAAAGAACAACTTAAATATACACTCATGCTAAATCCTTTAAAAAAAAAAAGAATTAGAGTATAAACTCATACCTAACTCATTGCTTAGGAAAATTTATAGCTTAAGGAGTATACACTCATGCCCTTAGGTTGACAAACATTAGATATACATAACATGAACAAAATATTGGTATATTGTTATATTATCTAAATATAATTAGTGGTGGATATCAAAGCCCTGCCTTTTTATTATTATCAAATCAAAATCAATCTTTATTTTGTTTTACTTAAGGAATTTATTTAAAGTAAAATTTAGCAATCCTCGTGGGAATGATCACGTACTTGCATCATATACTACTATGTTGATCTTGTGCACTTGTGGGTAAAACATACAATTATTTGCCATTAATTTAGGTAGATATTTGCACAACATATTTTATAAACAATCTTAATGTTTCCACCACTTAGTATCATCTTTTTGAGGTGTAGAGATCCGTGAGTATTGTTCCCCGCGGAATAAGGCTGTAAGATTAACTGTGGAATTAATTATCAATTAATTAATTTTCGGGGCGTTACAAATATCCGGGCACTTCCGAGCAACGTCATGAGGAATGCTCTGCACGCCACCTCATCGGGAATTCCGTGGAGATCTAAATGGGTCCGGAAGCTTTCAAAATGTTCCATGGGGTCGCCAATGCCAGAATAACTAGCAAATTGAGGGGTTTTAAACTTGTCAGGTAAACGGAATTCCGTTGCCTGTTTGGTAAAGGGTGAATCGGTACCCTGTAGCAATTTATTCGCCAAAGAGGCTTGTCCTTCCTCTTTGCGCTCATCTCCGGGTACCTCTGTTCGAGTTCTACCGTGATCTGGTTTAGATCTCCCGTATTTTGGTTGCCCGGAGCTTGGTTGTTTGGAACTGGGTTGCCCGGATCATGATGGTTGCTCTCCGGTCTTCCACCCAACGGCAGTGCTTGCCTGACGTTATCCTCCTGATGATCATGATCGTTGACGTGGTTGTTCAGCTCGCCTTATGCTTCAACTCGTGGTTCTCGGTTTGTGACAGAGCGAGATGGTCCCGGGGACCGGCCTCGCAGTTCTTCATTTTGTCTCCTTAAGGCTTCAACTTCAGTCTCTAGTTTTGCTACGCGATCCGAGTTTCTCCCACCTGAAGGACGTGGCGGAGGCGAATTGACTTGGCCTGGATTTGGTTGATTAACCACGATCCCCGGTCTTCTTCGTCGTCGATTAATTTGACTTTCGGATAGTGTGTTGGCCACCATTACAGATTATTATTATTATTATTATTTAATGGAAAAACTAAAGCATTTTCCACATACGGCGCCAAAGCAATTTTCAGTCGTATGCGAAAATTGGCTCCGAAGTAGTCTCCGTATAGTGGTTCGCTACACCCTTTTCCCGTGGATTTGGGCCCTTGTTGCAATGGGCCTGGTTGGCCCTTTGAGTTGATGGGGTTTTAAAATGCAGTAAACAAGCAAACCAGAATTAGAGTGGTTTGGCCCCATATGAGCAGCCGTCCACTATGAGAATTGCTACGGTCTTATTCAAAATATTGACAAGATTACAACATTAACTCTCTCTTATTTCTTTCCCTTCCTTTCTCTCTCTTAGTTGCCTTCTTATTTTATGATCCCTTTCTTCATTCTTCTTTCTTCTTTTTATAGGCTTCTTCACTGTGCCCGGATGTGGCCTTGCCAACTCATTCTCCTTTCATTCTATTTCTTTAATAATTAATATGACTAAGCCTAGGATTAATAAATTAAACTAGGGGTCAAGGGAATAAAGGGAAAGAATTAGTGGGGAGACCTCTGACACGAGTGCTGCTTAGGCCGGTGCAGCATATAAATTAATATTTTCCTGATTGTGCCCTTTATTATTCCTGTCGGATCCCTTTCTAGCTATCAAACCTGTCCCGGATGTCCATTGCGTGGATGGGCATACCCGAGTGTTGAGCACCATGTCCCGGGCGCGTTTCTTTCGGGTGTACTTAATATTCATTGGGCTTAATGCCTTGGTTCCATTTATAGATGACCCGTCTATTTATATCTTGGGCTAATTTATTGGCCCAAGTTTGTCTAGGCCCAAAAATGGGAATTATCTCTAACAATTCTCATATACTAATAAAAAAAAAATTATGAATTTTTATATCTTTTAATTCTAAAAGACATGACAATTTTATAAATTAAATTGGAGAAAAATTCATCTGATTACCAATTTGAAAGAAAACTCTATCGTATAATTACACTAAGGATCGGCCTGTCTTGGTGTCCGGTGATAGTTTGGTGGTCTAAAAGGCATCTTTATCTTCGTCTCGCCAAAGTAACCTAAGATGCTCATGATCTCCATTGAACCCTACTTTATCGTAAAGGAAAAATATCATATGGATATATGCCTTTCAAAGAATAAAGCTTGTAAGCAGTAAATGAAATACTTTATTATAATTCTCTAATGCATTGTTCGTCCATGTATGGAATAAGAATTTTACAACTTGAAGTTTACGTTCAACTAGTTGCTTCTATCATGCATAATATTCTTGAATTTTTTGTTCGTTTCACATTTCAGCATAATTGTCCATTTAGAACCACTTGACCATGTATAATTACAACACGAAACTGAATACTTATTGATGGGAATTGAGGTGGATGTACACCCCACCACAGGGGTGGGGTGGACTACGTCCCTATGAACGGCAAGGGCAGATGATCAAGAGACTGCACTAAGGGTGGCCTTCTCTCTGTAAGGCCTCATTTGATTCGCAGAATGGGTATTCTATTATGAAAATGATTACTTATTACTAGAAATGAAAGATGGAATAATAAATAGTTATTCTTATTCTTTAATTTGGTGACAACACAAACTTTATAATTGAAATTGAACCAACTAAAAAAACCTATATGATTTTTTATTTTTTCAAAATCCAGATTTAAAAAAAATAAAAAAATAAAAAATGGCAACGTTGAATCTATGGTGGTCGGCCACCCACAATTTCAACGCTTGCTTTTGCGCTTTTTTTTTTTTTTTTTTTTTTTTAGTTTGAAAGAAAATTATAAAAAATAAAAAGTTTTCGAAAAAACTTAATCTCTTCATAAGAGAATAGTTATTTTGTAGTTAAGAGAATAACTATTCTTAGGAATATGTCCTTACCAAATAAATAAATAACTATTCCATGGGTCTTAGGGCCGCAAACCAAACGGACCCTAAGAGTAGAGGGTGCAAAGGTTGGCCGCCGGAGTGGATCTCTATCCAAATCACTCATCTTGACCCTATTTTTTTCTTTTTCTTTCCCAACATAATTGTATATGTACACCTGACATGTTTTTATTGGATTGAGGTGGAAAATGACATTATAACCTGCACTTTTACAATCAAAAGAAGAAGCTAATATTGTAGCCAAAACTCAGAATAATAAACTATATATGTATATAGCTCCACGCAAATGACATATTTGACCCTGACTTGCTATAAAAGCATTGCTGCATGCCAGAACAAGAAGAAGAAGAAAAGATGGGGGCCGGTTGGGGGTGTACACAGCAACGGCTGGAAACACCAGTAGAAGCAAAGCCACCTGAGACAGCACCACCATTGAAAGAAGAGAGCACCAATTCTCCGGTTCGCATGCAAACTTTTCCATATTTTCAGTAATTTTTCATTAATTTTTAGGTTTTCAATTCATCAAATGATTACTTCATTTTAGGAAAATCTCATCAAATTTTATGAATAAAAGCAAAACCATCACCAACTTCGTAGTTTTGGATTGTTTTAATTTATTTTCCTTTTTCATTTCTTCTTTTTTCTTTTTTGGTTCATCATCTTCCTTGTTATTATTATCAAAGGAGGATTGGGTTGATAAGAAATCCAACAACAACTGCTTCTTCTTGTATGCAAAAAATCTGAAAATCACTTGGGCTGATTCGGCTGGAGACAATGGTTATTGGCGCTGGTCAAAGATTGAAGAAACAAGGTAAATAATTTCATGTCAAACCTAAAGTGTCAGATCAAACACCGGTAAGGGACTTGATCGTGGTGGCATCCCCATCAAGTCTAACGCCCACAGATACGTATGGAAGGATTGCTTTGTACGGGTTTGAAGTTTACAAGTAACCCTACTTTAGAAGAAGGATTTCTTGTCATTTAAAAAATTAAAAAAAAAATACTCATCTGTGCATGTCTTTTACCGTACAATTGCTATAATTCTATGTCAAACATAAAGGGTTAGATCAAGTGGTAAGGGACTTGGTCTTGGTGGCATCCCCATCAAGTCTACGCTCACAGATCCGTGTGGATCTGAGGATACTTTATACGAGTCCGGCCAAAGTCTACCCGACAGAAGTGGGTATACACGAAGTAACCCTACTT
This sequence comes from Corylus avellana, assembly GCF_901000735.1. NCBI lineage: Eukaryota > Viridiplantae > Streptophyta > Magnoliopsida > Fagales > Betulaceae > Corylus > Corylus avellana. The sequence goes on from NC_081542.1 coordinate 34,810,334, forward strand.
CAAAAGGGTTTCACGTCATAAAAAATAAAAAATAAAAAGTTGAAAAAAATTAAAAAATAAAAATAAAAATCACTCTTTTATGCATGTATTTTACCGTTCAATTGCTATGATCCTGCAGTAATACAATGGTTGATGCTGCTGAACTATTACATGTTTGTTGGCTAGAAGTGCATGGAAAATTTGAGACACGACAGCTATCACCAGGAACTACATATGAAGTAGCATTTGTGATAATGTTGAAAGATCCAGCTTGTGGATGGGAAGTTCCGGTGAATGTGAGACTTGTTCTACCGGATGGAAACAAACAAGAACGAAAAGAAAATTTGATGAAAAGACCAAGAGGGGAATGGATAGAGATCCCGGTAGGTGAGTTTGTAGTAGAAGAGGCCGGATACATAGAATTTTCAATGTATGAATATGAAGGTGGCAAATGGAAGGGAGGGCTTGTCATCAAAGGTGTTGCAATTCGCCCCAAGAATTAGGTTCTACAATAACCGACAACATAATTCAACCACTGTCGACTTTTCCATATAAATGGAGTTTATGATCATCGGAGCACGCAGATTCAATCTTTTTTGTTTTGTTTTAAGGTAGATATGGCTTCTTTGTCCGGGCGAAATCATAGTAACATTAACCCACTTGAACCTCAACAGGGACTCAGATGGTCAGCAAACCGAGGTGAGCCATAGTGTGACCAACCCTACTAGGGTATTACTGGGACTCAAGGCGATTTATACTATCAATTAGATATGAGGATTCTCATTGCAGGAGAAAATTTAATATTAGTCATTTATTGACTAGAAATTTGTTACTGCTATAATATGGGAAATCTTTGAAAAAATCATTACGTAAAGTTTCTTCTGTCATAATTTGGACTGTTTTAAACATGAAATAGGTTAATGAACTACGATTAAGGTAAACCTTGGAGTAATTAAGAGGTAAAAGTTGTACCATTTCAAGCAAATGACAATAGGGTATTATATGATGAGAACGGTAATTTCAAGGTCGAGATAACTTTAGATGAAAACACTCTTTCATAAACATGAAATTTGCACAACTCTAATTCTTCATTCTTTTGATAATATAATATAAAATTGTTAAATCATCATTTATTTTAAAAATTTAAGGTAAAAAGAATAGATAAATTTAATCATTTAATCAATATTTTAACAATAATTAATTTAATTTTAGTCGCAAATTGTTCTGCAACAACAAAATTTTTTTGAGAATCATCGACCGGCAAAATCTAAATATTATTTATGATAATAAGAGAATTGGTATATGAGAATTTTGATTGACATTCCTAACAACCTAATTAGACAGCAAGTTTAACATCATCTTTTTTTTTTCTTTTTTTTTTAATGACTAAAACAATGCTAAATGTGGTTTTTTCTTCCACTTTTCATATTACTGTCATACAACTGACAATGTGGCGATTACAACCGATTAAAATGGAATGCATACCAGAAAGGTAATCCACCAGTGAGAACCAAATTCATCAAAACTGGTAAGAAGCTCAGGCTGAATGATATTGGGAATCAAAAACTTGTAAACTATCTTTGGCTTAATTTATGTTGCAACATTAAAACCCATAATAGAATTAACAGAAAAAGTACAGACAGAAATTCACAGCATATGCTCAATATAACGATCCTTTAAGAGCATTCCATACATATTCAAGATGTAAATGTCAAACACCCAAAATAAGAAAACGAGGTTAAAACAGCCAAACCCACTAGAACCCAATAAGAGTTTTTGGCACAACACGGCATCAATCATCATAGTAGCCTCGATACATGGTCACCGGATCCTCATATAGTGTCTCTGAACATGCATTAACAACATCATCTACACGATTGTACTTGTAGAGTTTGCCACAACCGTGCAGCAAATTTATGAGTCTACGGTCTCAGTAAGTATAGAAATTATTGACTTTTCACAATGAGCCAACCTCTCACTCCTACGTAAGTTTACAATAACAACTAAATTGGTTTTAGCATATCAAAATATGGCATAGCCAATAAGGTAAACACCGTAGTTTTGATAGTCATGTGGAAATATACTAGTTAGCTATGAATGTTGATGTAAGCCCGATCTCCTGCTCGAAACATACACATATAAACCCATCTAATTCATTCGTACATATATATTATATAACTTAGCTATACCCATAGGCATGCATTCATTATTTTGGGTGAACACGGCTTATAAGCATATATAAGCAATAAAATATATAATGAAAGTCATTGTGTGCAGTCTAGCTATAACGGTATATATATACTCTGTTCCATTCGGTCACATATGCATATTGATACATCCAGTACAAAAATCTCATGTAAGGCATCATAAAGCATCATATGCAATCTAGCTATAGCGGTATACATATACTCTATTCCATTTAGTTACATATGCATACTGATGCGTCTAGCATGAAATTCCACTTAAATCATATTGTAAAACGTTATCAAACATAATCACTTATGCATAGGTTTTAGTGAGGATCTCAAGACAAATGCAGTCATTTGGTGTAATGATAGTGATAAGGTTAACACTTAGGGACTCATAGCAAGATTTTGGAGGCCGTTTATCGTAATTAGTATTTTTAGATGACATAGCAGACTTAAAGTTTTGAAACATGTGTATATATATGGGAAAAATACACTTTATTCCCCTGAACTATCTACCCATTTGCACTTTTAACCCAAATATTTAAAAAGTGATACTTTACCCCCTCAAAGTATCTGACATTAACACTTAACCCCTATAAAATACACTTTACCCCCCTGAATTATTTTGAGTTGACACTTTACCCACCTGAGTTGACACTTTATCCCCCCAAAACTTAGTTACTTCGAGGGGGTAAAGTGTCAACTCAAAATACTTCAAGGGGGTAAAGTGTCTTTCATGGGGTCAAGTGTCAATGTC
>NC_081542.1:34813358-34860858 GCF_901000735.1 Corylus avellana
TTTTTCTCTTCACCTTTTCTTTAATTTTCTTCTTCCTCTAGAGAGGAGCTACATACCGTGCAAAGAAGAGGGAGATTGAGAGAGGAGAGAGAGAGTGTGTGGGGAAATAAATGAAGAGGGAAGAATAAAAAGAGGAAAAAAGTTGATGAAAAATTTTCAAAATCCCGCCCATGGCGCGTCTGTGCTGGGTGGGGCTCAAGGAAGTTTCCTGACGTGCCATGTGTCGCACGTCAGAAAACTACTCCGAAAAAAAAAAATCTACATAATTATATATCTATAATTATATGTTTATATATATATATATATATATATATATATATATATATATATATATAGTGTTCTGATATGGTACACCGCCACGTCAGAAAATATATAATTTTTTAATTTTTAAAATCTGAATTATTTTTCTGACGTTGCAATATTTAACACGTCAGAATTTTCTGACGTGGTAAAATTCACACATCAGAAAATTAATGACATGGCAACAAAACATGTACTGTAGCCACGTCTAAAAATGCTATTTTTTTTGTAGTGTAGCTATGAATGTTGATGTAAGCTCGATCTCCCGCTCGAAACATACACATATAAACCCATCTAATTCATTCGTACATATATATTATATAACTGAGCTATACCCATAGGCATGCATTCATTATTTTGGGTGAACACGGCTTATAAGCATATATAAGCAATAAAATATATAATGAAAGTCATTGTGTGCAGTCTAGTTGTAACGGTATACATATACTCTGTTCCATTTGGTCACATATGCATATTGATACATCCAGTACAAAAATCTCATATAAGGCATCGTAAAGCATCATATGCAATCTAGCTATAGACCGACGGTATACATATACTCTGTTCCATTTAGTTACATATGCATACTGATGCATCTAGCATGAAATTCCACTGAAATCATATTGTAAAACATTATCAAACATAATCACATATGCATAGGTTATAGTGAGGATCTCAAGACAAATGCAGTCATTTGGTGTGATAGTGATAGGGTTAACACTTAGGGACTCATTGCAAGATTTCGGAGGCCGTTTATCGTAATTAGTATTTTTAGATGACACAGCAGACTTAAAGTTTTGAGACATGTGTATATATATGGGGAAAATACAATTTATCCCCTCGAACTATTTACCTATTTGCACTTTTAACCCCAATGTTTAAAAAGTGATACTTTACTCCCTCAGAGTATCTGACATTAACACTTGACCTCCATGAAATACACTTTACCCCCCTGAAGTATTTTGAGTTGACACTTTATCCCCCCAAAACTTAGTTATTTCGGGGGGGTAAAGTGTCAACTCAAAATACTTCAAGGGGGTAAAGTGTCTTTCATGGGGTCAAGTGTCAATGTCAGATACTTTTGGGGGAGGGGAGGGGGGGGTAAAGTGTCACTTTTTAAACATTGGGGTTAAAAGTGCAAATTGGTGGATAGTTCAGGGAGGTAAAGTGTATTTTCCCCTATATATAGATTACGTACCTTGAATCTTGGGGTAACTTTACTGAAGACTCTTAAACTTCCATCCGATTTGACAAACCCCCCCTAAACTTCAAAATCTCTTAATTTAGTCAACTGAACTTTCAATTGCTCTCAAAATGGACCCCTCCGTCAATTTTAGCCATTAAAAATACAAAAAAGACCAAAATATCACTGATTTTTTTTTTTAAATAAAAAAAAAACGTTTTGGAAGTGGGAATTTTATACAAAAGTCAGGGGTATAAACATCATGTAACGTTTAAAATATGACGGAGGGGTTCAAATTGAGAGTAATTGAAAGTTCAGGAGACTAAATTGAGAGATTTTGAAGTTTAGGAGAGATTTGTTAAATCGGGTGGAAGTTTAGGGGTTTTCAGTGAAGTTACCCCTTGAATCTTTTATAACGATAATATGTACAATATAATCTAAGTTAATGTGATGAATCTTAGTAAACGCTCTAGTTGTAATGATTAATGTTGATAAAATAAACAAAATATCATATGTTTTCGCTGATTAATATTTTTTTTTTTGAGAACTAGAGATAAATTGGTCTTATTCTTTTGGGGAATTAAACAGGGAGGCGTATTGAAGAGTTAAAAGTTAAAATGATTGGATTTTTATCCTTGAGGCTTGAAGGAGGCCTCTACTTTTAAAGGGGTGAGTCACTATAAGTCAATTGGAATATTTTTGTATATCCATGTGGCATTTATGTATTGTAATAGACAATAGCTACTGGTATGTAATGATACTAAAAGTTAAGCTTATATGGTTATGTTTTTAGTAGAAGGTCAAGTTTTTAAAATTTGGGGTAAGTTTGTGATATCAAAAGCAAAGAAACGTTTTATGTTGTGATTGCTATTTTATGTTGTACTGTCACCTGAAAAATACATATATTTTTCACTTACAACTTGTATTATATTTTATGTGTTGTAGGAAGTAGCTCCAATTCAATATATAAAATTGTCATGTGTCTCATAAGAAGCACATATTTTAATAGCATATGAGAAACACATGCTTTTTTTAATCGAATTTCTCTCATTATTTTAATACTATTATAAAAACATGTGTTTCTCACACGCTTAAGGAACATATAACAATTTTATAGACTAAATTGGAAGAACTTCATTCAACCCAATTTGGAGAAAAACTCAGTCCATAAAGGAATATGGAAACCATATAATTATAGACAGATGCTAGTTTGGTGGTTCACATTGAAAAGTGTTAAATGTAACCTAAGATCTTATCAAATGTCTTCCTCATCATGGCCAAAGTAACCTAAGATGCTCATGACCTCCATTGGACACCACTTTATTATAATTTTTTCATGCATTGTTGGTCCATAGGAATATATAAGAATTTTAGAAATCTTTCGCAAATAGCTGCCGTATATTCTCCTAATTGTCTTTTAGTTCTTTTCACATTTCAGCATAATTAATTGACTACTAGACCATGGATAATTACAAGGGATATCTAATTGGATTTACAGGAGAAAATAAAAAGACTGATTTGACCCTGACTTCCTATAAAAGCATCGTTGCATCATGCCAAAAACATGAACATCAAGAGATGGGAGCTTGGTGCTCACATGATCATGAGAACCAAAGTGGAAACAAAGCGGAAATATCTGTCGTAGTAGCACAAGTGAAACTCCCGTATTGTAATAATAAACCAGTAATGAAAGAAGAGAGCACCAATTCTCTGGTAATATTTGTAAGAATTTGGGAGAATATTATCATATAAACATTAAATAAAAATACTAACATCTGGCCATGGTTGTTTAAGCACTTGAATTGAATAATCCAGACTTGAATGTTTGTTGGATTCACAATCCTAGAGCCAATCATATTTGCATTTGCAATCCTAAACCCTCACAATTTGTTTGGAGAGTGATAGATAAAGGTTTTTGGCCTATCTGTTTCTCACGTTAAAGTTGTAACTGATGGAGAATCACAGGTATATTTATAGGCCAAGACCCTTATCCAATTAACCTTATGTTGCTTCCTTCCATCAAGGAAGATAACTTTTAGTGAAATAACATAACCTTTCACATTTAGTAGTTATCTGTATATTAATTACCCAAGAGTTTTAGTTTAATAAAAACTCTATTCATATTATATGCCATATACATATAATATATGTGACATGTGTGATACCTTAGAAGATTTATTCTAACGTTCTCCCACTTGACGCACATGACACATCTTTAAAATCATTTGGGTAACTAAAACTGAATATGGTCATAATTAAAAACTACTCAAGCTTTAGTTTTATTTAGAGAGATACAATACATGAATCATGGCGGTTATGTTATTATATTAACATTTCCTTCCATGAATTACAATGTATTAATCTTTCTAAACAAAATTCTTTATATGGTATAATTCTTTATGAATAACTTCCAATAAGTCATTATGGGTCTAACTTTATTTATCCCAACGGATAAAACCAATATATGTGCACAAAAACTTTATAACAATAACTTTATGTCTACAGACCATTATTAGAGAGAAACTTAACACGAAATGAATTAATGAGTCTCATATACTCCACATGACTATATACTTCTTTACCGGTAAACTTTTAGTCATGGAATCCACAATCATTAATTCAATACTTAATAGACACTTCACGTCTCTTAATATTCTCTCTCATAGTGAGATACTTTATGTTGATATACTTACTTCTGCTTCTACTTTTCATTGTTCTTAGACAAGAATTATTGTATAAAATCTTTATGGGTTTCGCTATAAAATTGACAATCTTGAGACCTTTAATAAAAAGTCTCAACCATAATGCCTGTGAACTAAATTCATAGCATGCAATAAATTCTGCTTTCATAGTAGACGTATCAACTTTAGTTTGCATACTGCATCTCCAGGATATAGCCCCATAGCAATAAGAAAATATATCATGAAGTAGACTTTCTATTATCTACATATTCAGCAAAATTTGAATTTGAATAACCAACAACCTCTAAACGGTCAGTGTAGCTTTAGGTCAATCTGTAGATCTTGGTTTTCTTGCATATACCGCAAGACTTTTTGTGGCTCTCTATTAACCCAATAATCCTACTGCTAGTCCAATATCATGTTTAGAGCAGACCTCTGCATACACTAGATTGCCTACTATAGATTCATACAAAGGACTTTTAATCTGCTCTTGTTCCAATGCATTTTGGGATATTGATCTTTACTAAATTTATCTCCTTTAATAATAGGTGCTACTAAAGATTCATAGTTCCCTTTATTCTAAATCTCTCGAAAATTTTTTCAATGTAGGCCTTAAAAGACTGTCATAATATTCTTTAACTCATGTCTATGTGAATCTCTATGTAAATGACATAAGAGGTTTTGCCCAAATCTTTCATTTGAAAGTTTAGTGAGAGGAACTTTGTGTAGCAAACCTAAATCACTTTTTGCAAGCAAATACTATATACACGACTAAAAGAAAGTAACTTTACTCCCACTAACCTTAAGGTATAACACTGATTAACAAGGTTCTTAATAAAACTATATGAGGTAATAACCTTATAAAAGTTTATACACCATTGACAGGAGACCTATCTTAGCCCATAAATAGATTTCCTTAATTTGCAAGCTTTCTGACTTATATGTACCTACGATAATGTGCCCATGCACACTTTTGGAGGTTCCTAAGGTTTTTCTTGAAAGCTTTTCTATTAGGGTGTTGGCTGAAGCCTTTTAGGAACTCACTAAATGTTCCTTAACAAACTTTATAAAATCTTTGGCCTTAAAAGTATTCAGGAATAGATTCCCGATACATTTGGTAATATGAGATTTTTTGAACATCAAACTTAAGCAATTATATTACTCTCATTGTTCATGACTAATAATCTCATGTGGTGTACTTGACTCTGTGAGAGTGGGTGATTCGTCTACACATAACACCAAATTAAGTTCCAAACACCCTAAAGCAAAGCGCATTTTCTTTTTCAATTAGAAAATTATCACTAGAAAGTATTGGAACATAAAATACCATTAATTGAAGCAGAAGGAATGCATGCAATAACCAAGGCAAATAAGATATTTTAATGCTATGAAGTAACTTTATTTAAATCAACCAATGTTAATTTAATAGTAAATTCCAACCTACCTTTAGGCAAATGCTACATCACACATGAATTTACTAAATAACTTTATTAATAAGACTAGTAAATTTAAACATTAATAAATAAAAATTTCCTGTACCTGTGGGCATAAGAAAATTTTACTTTTAATGCCAAATTGATCATCTTATTCTAATTAAATCATAAAAATAATAACCTCTATGTTGGCAAAGTCATTAAATTTATGAGTTAATCACGACATAGATGTTTAATTCTTTTTTATGAAGTTCATGTAAAAAATCTTTATGTGATTATCATTATAAAATTAGGATGCTGTGGCTATTCCTAAAAATATTATAATAGTCACAACTTCAATAACATCTAATTGCCATATAGATGCCAAAATTCATCTTTGAAATTTTTACAAAAATTTCTTTACCTTATTATCATCATGACTTAGGATGCTGTGGCTATTCCCTTGTCACTTTGAATTCCACTACTTCATAATGGCACCATAAAACTTCAATCTTTATGTTGATCACAAAATATCCCATGGCATAATGCTTTAATAAATATTTATGCTCAAGATCCATATAAATAAGAATGAAGGTGCTACTTTCCAGAATAGAAAGAAACGTTATATATAGTCAAAACGTTTTCTGAACCAAAACAAATCGGTGGCTTGACGGCGGAACCCCTCTTTCCCCAGACTTGAACCGAGGTTTGAATCTCCTCACTACAAAAATGTGTCCTGTTTTTCTTTGCTCTTTGTGGCGCGTATATGCAAGTGGGCATGCATTCCGGTTCATCCCCTACCTTCAGCCGGGTCTACAAATCAAATCTGGGTCGGGTCTCACCCCATACGAGTCTAAAAACGGAATTTCTCATTTTTTTTTTATTCACCCCATACGGGTCTAAAAACGGATTTTCTTTTGGTTTTTTGGTTCAGAATCATTAAGACTACTGATTTATGGGTTTGGAAACATATGGGTATTCAAAAGTAATGAGAAGAAATCATCATTTTAAAGAAAATGGCATGGCCGAAAATTTTGTTACAAAGATTTCAAAATTGTTCAAAAAAATATTGTGTTTAACACAATCAAACCTCGTAACATTGATCTTTAAAACCACAAAAGAATCATTAAACATTAAACTTCAAAAGATTCGGCCAAACCATACCATTTTGAAACTTAACCCAAAACCAAAAAATCTCAAAACATTGAACATATAAACCTTCAATCACTCAAGAAATATTCAACAAATCCGTACTAAACAACATGGCATAGAAGTAGGCTCTGATACCACTTGTTGGGTCATATTTCGGTTGGGTTGGGCCCAGCACAAACCTACCGGCCCATTCCCCCACACTCGGTAATTTTTTACTATTCAAAGTAAACTCACGTTCGGCAGACTTAGGCTTATATGAATTATATTATCAACGCTCGGTTTTCAGGCTCGGTTTTCACCGAGCCTGAGGTAGATACCGAGCGTTACCCACAGGAAATAATAAACATATATGAATAAATACCCTATTTGATGTTCCCCGGTATATTGTTGACACGTGGACCCTCGGTAAAAGTCTACAGTGTTAGATGAACAGGTACAATCCAATGCCTATAAAAGGGGGGTCCCCTCCCACTATTTCGGTAACTCCTTTTTACCCTCAGCATTGAATACTTTACTTATCTTTTCTCTGATCCATAGTTTCCAAGTTCATTTTTCTCTTAAACACTGTGACTAACTTAGGCATCGGAGCTTTCTCTGGCCGGACAACGCCGGCAGCTTTGATCCCTTTTCTTTGTCTTTTATATCCAGTTTAACACTCGGTTATCAAGTATTGTGCTGGGACCTTTCCTACGTCATCATTCGGAAAACTGTTTCAACAGTTTAGTGCCGTCTGTGGGAACGGTTTTTATCTGTTCTTACTAATCTCAAATATTCCGATATGGCGAACACACCTCCACACCCTAACGCATCACCACACCTTATCCCAATCATCCAACCGGATGTACCCGGAACCTCAAATGATCCAAATCCCCAAACAGCCACTATGGTAGATTTCATGAAACGAATAGCCGAATCTGTTGAGGCCATGAGGAAGCAGGATGAAGAGATCGTCTCTAGGCTACCTCCTATAGAGGATTCGGTACAGAAAAGGAGACGAGAAGGGTCCATTAGGGAACCACCACCATCAGCTCGCCATCAATCAACCCAACAAGACGCTGGAAGTTCGATACAGGAAGTCCGCATACAATTCAAACCAAAGCAAACACTCACTGACGAGAACACACCAAGAGTTCACAACTTGGTGGTAAGTCACACCATGGCGAATCTAGCCACGCCAAAACCCACCATAGCCGCTCCCAGTGTAGCCATTCTCGTCATGCTCGCTCGTGTCTCGACAAGCCTGTGGAAGCTGCCATGCATAAGGACGTAAAAGATCTCCAGGAGAAGTTTGCAAAATGGCTTTCTTAATCGAAAATGGGGAAAATTGGTCCGCCACCGAGGATCTCATGCAACATACCAATTTGCCTTTTACTGATCGGGTGATGAGGTTTCCAATGCCCAGCAGTTTTAAGGTGCCTCGGATCGGCGAGTATGACAGAAGTGGAGATCCTTCCGATCACATGGAAAGCTTCCAAGCTCACATCATCCTTCATGAAACTCCTGACGAGATTGCTTGCCGAGCCTTCCCGTTAACTCTAAGGGGAGTTGCCAAAGAATGGTTTGGAAGTCTGAGTCCTAAATCTGTTGATAATTTTGATTATCTTGGGCAGCAGTTCTTAGGACAATTTCTTGCCGTTCGAAGGAGAAAGAAGAATCCAGCGTATCTATTGTCCTTAGTACAAGGAAAGAACGAGTCCTTGAAAGATTATTTGTTGCGGTTCAATCGGGAGAAGCTGGCAGTGGAGGGTACTAACGAGCAAACTGTTCTTTCAGCATTGATGCACGGTATACAGATTGAAGGGCCTTTAATGGCCGAGTTGTCCAAAAGGCCAAAAACAGGAACTTTACGACTGTTCAACAGCAAGGCAGAGGAGTTCATCAACCAGGAAGAGACTATCTCAGCGTTGCTGAAGTCTAAAGCTATTGAGAACAAACTGCCATTGATCCAGGTACGATTAAACCAAAGGTCTATGTCGAGAAGAAAAAGAAGGATCACCAGAATCCTAAAATTCTGGAAAGAAAGGTTGATCTACCTCCTCGGCCAAATCAGCATCAACAATATGTAGGATGGACACCCCTTAATGCAACTGTTTATAAGGTGTTCATGGAAGTTAAGAAGGATCCAAGCTTCCGATGGCCAGGAAGGATGAAGTCTCCTCCCCAGAACCATAATGCTCGGAAATTTTGTGAGTATCATAATGATCATGGGCATCAGACCGAGGATTGTATCAGTCTTAGGTTCGAGATTGAAAAATTTCTAAGGAATGGAAAGTTGCTGAATTTCTTGGCTGAAGAAAATGGCAAAGGGAAGAGCTCCCAGGATGGTCAGGGTCAGCATTCGGGATAGAATAATGATCAGTCACGCAATCAGAGGCAGAGACGTGAGGAACTGAGGGTTACGCAAAATCAGCAGCAGAGTCCCCAGAACGAAGCTATTATTGGAGAGATTTGTACCATCTTAGGAGGCCTCGCTAGTGGAGGAGAATCAAGCTCGGCAAGAAAGGCTTATGCCAATCAAGCGAGAATGGAGGAAATCCTTGTGCTTGAAACACCCTTCAAAGTCCAGAAACGAGAACTGAGTGTTCTAACATTTTTGGAGGAAGATGCGAAAGAAGTTTCGATGCCACATGATGATGCCTTGGTGATAACTTTGACGGTAGCTAACCATGTTGTTCACCGAGTGTTGGTGGATAATGGAAGTTCGGCTGATATCATTTATTGGACGGTTGTTCAACAATTAGGCATTAGCCAAGAGAAGTTAAAACCCTTCATGTCACCCTTGATAGGATTTGCAGGTGAGCGTGTCCAACCCATTGGGTTGATTGCTCTTCCAGTTACTGCGGGGACTGCTCCCAGGCAATCCACTATCATGGTGGATTTTTTGGTCATCGACCGACCATCAGCTTACAACATGATTATCAGTCGGCCAGCTTTGAATCAATTAAGAGCGGTTACTTCTACCTACCATTTGAAAGTGAAGTTCCCAACCATTGAGGGAGTTGGCGAAGTCAAGGGAGACCAAGTTGTTGCCAGAAGGTGTTATCATACATCTTTGAAGAAATGCCCAAAAATAGCACTTTTGACCATCGGTAATCTGGGAGACGAGCGGAAGATGCAGTTGAGAAAGGAGCCAGCCGAGCCATTAATTGACGTACCTATAGCTGAAGGAAAAGTTGTCAAGGTCGGTTCTCAACTAACTTCTGAGGTTAAAAAAATCCTTGTTCGGTTTCTCCAGCAAAACCTTGAAGTTTTTGCATGGTCTCCTGAGGACATGCCGGGGATTGATCCCAAGGATATTGTTCATCACTTGAACATTAATCCAGAAGTTAAGCCAGTGAAGCAGAAGCGAAGGAAATTTGCTCCCAACAGGAACATGGCAATTGCCGAGGAAGTGGACAAACTTCTAAAGGCTCAGTTTATTGAAGAGGCGCATTACCCTGATTGGTTGTCCAATGTAGTGATAGTTAAGAAGTCCTCTGGGAAGTGGAGGATGTGCGTAGATTTTACCGACCTTAACAAGGCCTGCCCAAAAGATAGCTTTCCGCTACCCCATATCAGCTCTTTGGTTGATGCAACAACAGGGTATGAGTTGTTGAGCTTCATGGATGCCTTTTCGAGCTATAATAAGATTTTCATGCATCCATTTGATCAGGAAAAAACAGCCTTCATCACCGACCGAGGCTTGTACTGCTACAAAGTCATGCCATTTGGTTTAAAAAATGCCGGTGCAACTTACCAAAGGTTGGTAAACAGGATGTTTCAAGAACAGATTGGGAAGAACATGGAGGTTTATGTTGATGACATACTGGTCAAAAGCAAGCTGCAGATAGACCATGTTACAGACTTGCAGGAGGCGTTCAAAACATTGAAGCGTTTTAAGATGAAATTGAACCCTACAAAGTGTGCATTCGAAGTCTCATCCGGGAAGTTCCTCTGTTATATGGTTTCCAGCCGAGGGATAGAGGCCAATCTAGAGAAGATCCAGGCAGTTTTGGACATGCAATCTCCAAAGAATATAAAGCAAGTTCAACAGTTGACGGGAAGAGTTGCAGCTTTAAATAGGTTCATTTCTCGGTCAACAGATAAGTGCCTTCCATTCTTTAAAATTTTGCGTAAAGCTTTCAAATGGTCTGAAGAATACGAGCAGGCATTCGAACAACTTAAGAAATACCTGGCCAGTCCACCTCTTCTCAGCCGAGCTATTCCTGGAGAAGTATTATATTTATACTTAGCCGTATCTTCAACTGCGGTCAGTACAACCCTGATTCGCGAGGAAGAGGGTGTTCAGAACCGGTCTACTTCATTAGCCGAGCATTGCATGGGGCCGAGGAAAGATACGTACAGATGGAGAAACTTGCTTTTTCCCTGGTAATTGCTTCCAGGAAGCTCCGACCATACTTCCAAGCTCATACGATCAATGTTTTGACCGAGTATCCATTAAAGAAAGTACTTCGAAAGTTGGACTTGTCTGGTCGATTGGTCAACTGGGCAATCGAAATTAGTGAATTCGACATTCACTTTATCTCTCGTAATGCTGTCAAAGGTCAGGCTTTAGCAGACTTTGTGGCGGAGTTCACTAACATCCAAGACCAAGAGGATTGGCCCAAGGAGAGAACATGGGTAATTTATGTAGATGGCTCATCCACCAAGAGAAATGGCGGAGCTGGGGTCGTGATTATCACACTGAATGGAAGAGAGTTGAAAAGCTCATTAAGGTTAGAATTCAAAACTACCAATAATGAGGCCGAGTATGAAGCCGTAATAGCTGGGCTCGGTTTAGCCCAAGAGTTGGAGGCAGAGTTTGTAGAGGTGCGGAGTGATTCTCAAGTTATAGTCGGCCACATTCGCGGTGAGTTTGAGGCTAAGGGCACCAAAATGAAACTCTACTTGTCCAAAATTCAAGGTATGCAAAAATCTTTCAAGAAGTGTTGCATTGTTAAAATCCCGAGGGAAGAGAACGAGAAGGCCGACCATCTGGCCCGTTTAGGTTCTTCAACCGAGTGTGAGGTGGGAGAATCCGACCAGATAATACAAATTCAGCAACAACCTTCCATCGCTGAGAAGATTTTTATTCTAACTATCGAAGTCATGCCTGCTTGGGCTGAAGAAATTGTTAGTTATCTCGAAAGGGGAATTATGCCGGGAGATAAGAGAAAGGCAGTACAGTTAAAGCGAAAGGCTGCTCGGTTCGCATTAGTCAATGAAGCCCTTGTTAAACGAGGTTTTATGTTACTGCTCCTTAAATGTGTTTCTAAAGAAGAGGGTGATTATGTCCTTCGAGAGATTCATGAAGGAATCTGTGGCAGTCACTCGGGATCCCGTATTTTAGCACACAAAGCAGTAAGAGCAGGATTCTTTTGGCAGAGCATGAACCAGGACTCTATAAATTTGCTCAAAACTTGTGACAGTTGCCAGCATTTTGCCAACGTTATCAAGTAGCCTCCTGAAGAACTTAGCTCGGTTTCCTCACCATGGCCATTTTCACAATGGGGGGTGGATATAGTAGGGCCATTACCTACAGTGAAAGGAGGAGTTCGGTTCGTTGTGGTTGCTGTTGACTATTTCACCAAGTGGGCAGAAGCTGAAGCTCTGGTGAATATTACTGCAAAAAAACATCGAGAAATTTCTTTGAAGAAATGTAATTTGTCGATATGGGATTCCACATGCTTTTATTACGGACAATGGTAAGCAGTTTGACTGTGAGTCCTTTCGGAATTGGTGTACCGGACTTCATGTTCGGAAATACTTTTCATCCCCGGGACATCCTCAGGCAAATGGACAAGTGGAAGCAACGAACAAAACAATATTCAAAATTCTGAAGAAGAAGCTCGGTCAGCACAAAGGAGAATGGGCGGAAGATCTTCCCGAAGTTCTATGGGCATACCGCACAACCAGAAGGACTCCAACTGAGGAAACTCCTTTCGCCTTAGCCTACGGAACCGAGGTTGTCATCCCTGCCGAGGTCAAATCTGGGAGTTTTCGAGTGGATGCATTCAACCCCAATTACAATGGCGAGGGTCTCAAGTTGCATTTGGATTTGCTACAAGAAAAACAAGATCAGGCCCAAGTCACAATGGAGGCATATTAGCAGAGAGTAGCTCGGTATTTGAACCGACGAGTAAAGCATCGTAGTTTCCAAGTTGGAGATTTAGTTTTGAAAAAAGTCACCCTGGCAACCAAAGATGCAACCGAGGGAAAACTCGCACCGAATTGGGAAGGACCATACCAGGTAATCAAATGCGGCAAAGCGGGAGCTTACCATTTTACAAACTCTGAAGGAAAACAACTCCAACGACCATGGAATGCTGAACATCTTAAGAAGTACTTTGTATAAAATTATAATTCTCAGAGCATCACTTTTGTTGTATTATTTTAAATCGATGCATATTAATGAAGGATCCTCTGAGATTATAATCATATAGAAATCTTAAGCATGTGTCAACCCATGTCTTTGGTTAATGTTCGGAGATTAAATTCAGATAAAAACAATCTTCAGAAAGATGTTTATAAACACTTTCTGAAAAACTTTAGTGAAAAATAGCCATAGAATTCTCGAGCATCACTCGATATGTTCTAACCAAGGCACTTTCACTAAACAAACGTAAAACCTTTTCCAGAAAAGGTTCTACCTTGGCGAAACATAGCCGGAGAATTTACCAAGTTTTGCTTGGTCAAATATCGCTAAGGTGCTTTCTCGAGGAAACAGAGCATTAACATGCCAAATCTTTCGATTTTACTCTCAGAAAATATAGCTGAACTGAGCACTTTTCTGGGAGTCATTTTTTGGAGAAGTATTTATAACACTCTCCAACCCTTCGGTGAAATATAGCTAGAGCTTTTTCCCAAACCTAGTTTGGTGAAGTATCGCTAAAGCGCTTTCCCGAGGAAGAGTTTGGAGATATAGCTGAACAAAGCGCTTTCCAAACTTAAAACCTTTTGCTCAAAGGTTCCCCTTCGGTGAAATATAGCCCAAGAATTCCCGAGCGTAACTCGGTGAAACATCGCGAAGGCGCTTTCCCAAGGAAGAGTTCGGAAATATAGCAAAACAAAGCGCTTTCCAAACTTAACCTTTACTCAAAGGTTCTACATCGGAGAAATATAGCCAGAGAAGTTCCCGAATGTATTTCGGTAAACATCACTAAGGCACTTTCCTGATGATGAAGTTCATAAAGCATCCTTACAATTACAGCATCCACCGAGTATTAAGCCTTCATGCCAAACACTTATCGTGGTTGAACATGGTTTCTTCACAAACAACGCATTCTCGGTCAAATAAGCAACATGCTACGGTATTAATTCATGTTTTACATTCGGTTCAAGTTTTTACGCCTCGTGAAGATTCCCATCAGTATAAATTGCATTTATAAAACTATGGGAATCAGGGGGGTATACATAGTATGTTTGCATGAAGTTCCTTAGATCTATCGATGTGCGAGGTTGATATTAGAATAAAGAACAAAAATTTCTTTCTGTCATTTCCTTCATTTACAAGTTCAAGTAGATACAAAAGAAAGGTGTTCTCTCTCGGTATTTACACAAAAAAAAAATCAATCAAGAAGATCAAGAGGAAGCACGGTCCCATTCTTCATCAAACGCAGTTATTGATTCTTCCGAATCAACAGTTGAAGATTTTTCACCCCACGACGTTCAGCCGCAGCAGAGGATTCCCCAGTTGGACGCCAAGCGAATGGGTCGAAGCCGAACATTGTGATACCTTTGCAGTCAGGCATCTGATCTTTACCGAGTATGGTGATTTTTGAAATATCCTCTTCAGTAGGAGGAACATCTTCAGGTTTGGTTGTGTTGAGGTCGACACCCTCAGGAGGATTCTTCGACCATCTGCGGAAAGTTTCAAAACCTGAGATGAAGCCTGTGCCCCAACCATAGTCTCGGACCCAGGAGGCAAAAGAAAGCTGCTTGTAGAAATCCAGAGCTTTGTTCTTGTATCTGAACACTTGTTCCTTAGCTCGCAGGAATTTCCCTCTTAGACCCTCAGCTCTTTTGACGGCAGTTTTGGTTTTCTTCTTGGCCGATTTTCGCCTTTTTTCTGAGGCCAGAAGCTGCTCTTCAGTTATTTTCAATTTTTCCTCAGCAACTTCGGCTCTGGTGCACTGAGTGGCCGAGTGTCTCCAAACTTCTTCCAGCTCTTCGGAAACTTGGTTAATTCAAGACTCAGCGGCTTGGCATTGAAGTTCGGCCTCGGCATGTTTCTCTTTGTAGAGAGCCACCTTATCGTCCAGGGCTGAGTCATCAAGGAGCAACTATCTATTCTCGGCTGTCTGGGCAATTCCCTGGATACTTTGCTTACGAATTCGAGAGAGAGCTTGAGAATGCTGAGCTTCCAGATCTTTAACCTTTTGTTTGGTAATGAGAAGCTCAGCCTCGGCTCCTTCAAGTTTCTTCTGTATATTCTCAGGTTCCAAAGCTGAAATCTCATCAAAGCTCTTCTTTAGCCGAGTTGCTCCCTCTTCAAGAGTCAAGAAGTCAGCTTTTAAACTCGCATGCATTGTTCGTTCAGCTGCAAGCTCAGACTCCAATTGGCGAGACCGAGAAACAGCTTCTACGCCTTGAGCTTCTAACCGTTGTATCTCAGCTTCGGCTTCCTCAAGCTTCTTCTTGGTTTGCTCGGTTTCCCGAGTCGTGAGTTTAGCAGATCTTCTGAAATGAAGGTAGTAGTTCATGCTTTGCATTGACCCCTGCAAATGAAAAGTTTTAGAACAAGTATTATTAGCAGAAACTGAATGGGTGGGAGTATATTTACCTCAAGTTGATGGTAGAGCATGTGTTCCATCACCTCCTTCGGAACCTGGGTGTTGACTTCCACGGGATTATTGGCTGGAATAGCACCTACCAATAGAGCGAAGGGATTCTCGATCCACTTGTCGCCTAACTGAGTGAGGGGCTCCCCGAAAGACCAGTATATAGGGTCAGGTGTGCGTTCTGTAGAGGAGCCCGATGCCCTCCATGACCCGGCAGGATTCTCCTTGAAAATGAATTTTGGAGGCTCGGAGGGACACTCCATCGTCATACTCACCAGCCCACTTTTTACAGGATGGGACGACTCCCCAAGGTGTGGGAATTTGTCGCCAACTGGAAACTTGAAGCCAACCTCTTCTTCAGTAATTCCGTCAGCAGCTGCTGCAAATTTTGTGCCCATCTGCTCATCATCTTCGGACACTTCAACCAGCCCTTCGGCAAAAGCTTGCTCAGCGACTGTTGGTTCAGTAAAAATTGGCACTCGTTCAGCAACCTCGGAGACCGAGGGACCAGAAGTGGCCAATTCTTCAACCTTAGGTCTACTGCCTATAACTTCATCAACCGAAGGCTCGGTTCGGTTAGCCTCAGGATGCGAGGACGATGGCTCTCCTTTCGTTTGTCCTGGGCCGACAACCGCCAAAGGTTCTGCAGGCATTGTTCTGGAAGTTAGGAAGGCGTAGACTTCAGCAGCCTCTATGGGTTCTTGTTCCTCAGAGTCAGAGGAACTTATCTGTACAGCCTCGGTAGGAGTTGCGAAGCGAGGAATGGCCGAGGAGGGGGAACTTCCAGAACTTCGGATGCTGAAACTTCAACCCCAACAGGTTTTAAAGAAGAAGATGGAGGGGTATGCATTGCGAAGGGGGCATCCTGTGCCGACTTACCCTGTATGTTCAGGAATTCTCTAACCCCGCTAAGAACGTTGGAGTATGCCCTAATGTGGGGAGCAGTGACTACCGGCTCGGGGGCACTCGGATCTTTAGCACCCCCTTGTCCCACTTCTTCACGTACATTAGCCGAGGGTGCAATCACTCCTTCCGCTGAAGGTTCGGCAACAAGCTCAGCTGTCTTCGAGCTATCCTCGGCAGCCCTGATTTTCTTCTTATTTTTTCCTGCAGTGGTCTTTATCCGCTTCTTACTCTTCTTTGAAGAAGGAACTTCGGGACCCTCAAGCTCTTCAGTAATTGTCAGTGAGACCCTTGCACTGACTGGTGGCCTCGCAGAGTGTTTCTTCAGAGGAACATCTTCAGCTTTCCTCTTGCCCTTTCCTTTGGAAGACTCGGTGGCCCTAGCAGCCAGCCCTCTCTGCGCCTCGGTAACTGGTACTCTCGGCGTAGTAGCTTCTACTAGCCTCGGGGGTGCGGGGGTCCACATATATCGTCTTAGGTTCTCCTCAACCATGATGACGTCGTAATCCATCTTCAGAGGATTAAGCTCGGCGTACTCCAGCACATCCTTCACACGTTTCGCCTCCACTGGATTCAAACGAGGTTCTTGTTGACCTAAAAGAAAAAAACAAATGTTAGAAATAGTTTTTCCACAAGAAAGAAGTAAAACGAACAAATTTTGAAACTCGGTTTTACCTCGGTTCGATGGGGCAATAGTTTCACGAGGAACACTTGGGTCCCTGATTACTTCAGAAGGTGAGAATCCCCATTCGCCTTGCACGAAGATAAACTCCTCCTTCCACCCGTGGTTGCTCGAGTAGGTGCGCCTGAAGGTGAAGAGTTTCTTTTTCTTTCTGGGCTGGAAAGTGTACAGAAACTCAGTTCTGGAACACTTCGTCAGTCGGTAAACCGAGAGAAACTCTGCAACTATGAGTGCATAATCCGCCCCGAGGATCAATGGCCAAGCAATCATGGAGGCGAAGAACACTCTCCAACCGTTTGGTGCCAACTGATGTGGAGCTATCCGAACGTAACTCAGCAACTCCCGAACTACCCTCGGGAAAGGCAGCCTCAAACCAATATGGAACATGTCCATATAAACGCAAGCTTCTTGGCTGTCGACATCCACTACAGCCCCAACCCTATCATCGTCGAACCTTAACTGAACTGAATCAGGAATGTGACAAGCTTCACGGATCTGTTGTTCATCTTTTGCTAACAGATTGGATCTCCATGTAACTGGGTGTGATTCAACCAGTTCCTTAGGAACATTTTGGACTTTGGGACCCATCTGGTATCGATATCAGAGGATTATAAAAAGGAAATGGAGAGGGAGGACAGAGTTAAGGGTATATACGAAGAAGAAGCCAAGTTGAGAAGAAAGAAAAAAGGTTGATGAAATTCTGAAAGAGCAACAATGGCTTCTGCGATATATAACAGTGGGATTTTTGAACGAAGAAGAAAAAGGTTTTATAAAGATCAGTGAAAGGGGCAACCAAAAAACGCATTTAATACCCTAGGGCCTAGGGTTCGGCGAAGGGACGTCTTACCATCTCCCCTTCCGTGCAGAAACTGACACATGGCCGCATGACTGATTAAACGCAGGAAATCCGACGCGTGGCTCGCAAAAGGCAGAGGTAAGGTTTTAAAACGCTTCAGTTTTTATCTTTTTAAAAAAAAAAAAAAAAAAAAATTCAAATTTTGAAAATTTGAATTTCAAGAGCTAACTCGCATCATTTTGCCAAAAGACAAAAGCCGAGCTTATAAGAATTGATCAACACTCGGTTTTCTATATGTAATTTCCTTTTTCTATTAGAAAAGGAAATACGGGGGTAACTGTTGGGTCATATTTCGGTTGGGTTGGGCCCAGCACAAACCTACCAGCCCATTCCCCCACACTCAGTAATTTTTTACTATTCAAAGTAAACTCACGTTCGGCAAACTTAGGCTTATATGAATTATATTATCAACGCTCGATTTTCAGGCTCGGTTTTCACCGAGCCTAAGGCAGATACCGAGCGTTACCCTCAGGAAATAATAAACATATATGAATAAATATCCTATTTGATGTTCCCCGGTATATTGTTGACACGTGGACCCTCGGTAAAAGTCCACAGTGTTAGATGAACAGGTACAATCCAATGCCTATAAAAGGGGGGTCCCCTCTCACTATTTCGGTAACTCCTTTTTACCCTCAGAATTGAATACTTTACTTATCTTTTCTCTGATCCATAGTTTACAAGTTCATTTTTCTCTTAAACACTGTGACTAACTTAGGCATCGGAGCTTTCTCTGGTCGGACAACGCCAGCAGCTTTGACCCCTTTTCTTTGTCTTTTATATCCAGTTTAACACTCGGTTATCAAGTATTGTGCTGGGCCCTTTCCTACGTCATCATTCGGAAAACTGTTTCAACACCACTAATGTAAGGACTTGGGAGAATATTATCATATAAACATCAAATAAAAATACAAACCTCTGGACTTAAATGTTTGTTGAATTCACATTCCTAGAACCAATCATATTTGCATTTGCAATCCTAAACCCTCACAATTTGTTTGGAGAGTGATAGATAAGAGTTTTTGGCCTATCTGTTTCTCACATTAAAGTTGTGACTGATGAAGAATCACAGACATATTTATAAGCCAAGACCCTGATCCAATTAACCTTACGTTGCTTCCTTCCATCAAGGAAGACAACTTTGAGTGAAATGACATAACCTTTCACATTTAATAGTTATCTGTATATTAATTATCTAAGAGCTTTAGTTTAATAAAAACTCTATTAATATTATATGCTATGTACATATAATCTATGTGACATGTGTGACACCTTAGAAGATTTATTCTAACAATACTATCATCAATTTCTTGGTTTTGGCTTGTTTTATTTTTTATTTTTGTCGATCATTTTCATTGTTATTATTTTTCAGGAGAATGGGGTTGGTAAGAACTCCCACAGCAACTGCTTCTTGTATGCAAAAAATCTGTCTATCACTTGGGTTGAAGATGAACATTATTGGCACTGGTCAGAGATTGAAGAAACAAGGTAAATAATTTCATTTCAAACTCCATTAATATAGAGGAAAAAAAAAAAAGAGCAAAGATAAGATTACTCTCTTTCTCTCTCTCTCTCTCTCTCTCTCTCTATATATATATATATATATATGAGTATTTAATTCATTGAACTATCTCTTATTTTGCATTTACACATCCAAACTTTAAAAACTGACATTAGGGCCTCTCACAGTACCACCACGTGCCAAATTAAACTTTTTTTTTTTTTTTTCACTTTTCTTCCCAAAATTCCCTTAAATTTTTTTAAAATAACTATTTTAAAAAATTACACAAAAAAAAAAAAAAAAAAAAACCAAAAATGGTGTCCCTTTTCATATTAGCCCCCCCTTTTTTTTCTTTTTTTTTTTTTTCAAATGGTTATTTTCATTTTTTTTAATTTTATTTATTAATAACTTCAAGTGTATTTTGAAGAAAAAAGTGAAAAATGTGTCTAATTTGATACACAACGGTAGCATATGGAGCCTCAATGTCAGTTTTTAAAGCTTTGAAACATAATTGTAAAATGAGTGACAGTTCAGATGGCTAAAGTATATTTATTTTTCCCTATATATATTTAAGTTTTTCACCGTTCAATTGCTAAGTGTTATAAGGTTTGATGCTGCAGTAACAATACAGTGGTCACTACGGCTGAACTATTAGACGTTTGTTGGCAAGACGTGCGTGGAAAATTTGATACAGCAAAGCTATCAGCAGAAGCTACATATGAAGTAGCATTTGTGATAAAGTTGAAAGATACAGTTTATATATGGATGGGAAAATATTTATGTCTCAAGGTGAAAATGTTGCAAATTATGTCTGGCTCACTTTTGTATTCCTTAGTAAATATTTGTGAAAATCCTCTAAGGGCATGTTGTCATAAAAATGTCATTTTGAGTTTATTGCAATTGCTTATTGCATGATTTAGTTCCATGTGGTACTTACTTACTAAGTCGATCTTGTACTTACACTTAATCTCTTTTTCTACCTCTTTGTTTTATAGAGGAGCCAGCTAAGTTTAAGTATGGAGGATCTTGAGGTAGATCATGCGGCCATTTGGCGTAATGATAGTGGTCAAGTTAATGTTTAGGGACTCATTGCAAGATTATTAGAGGCCGTTTATCGTAATTAGTATTTTTGGATGACATAGCAGACTAAAAGTATTGAGACGTGTATATATATTAAGGATTATTTTAGATATTTTATAACGATGATATGTAGAGTATAATCTAAGTTAATGTGACGATTCTTAGTAATGCTTTGATTATAATGATTAATGTTAATGGTATAAACAAAATATCATGTGTTTTCACTGATTAGTATTCTTTTTTGAAAAGTAAAGATAAATTAGTCTTACTCTTTGGGAAAATTAGACAGGGAGGCGTACTCATGAGTTAATTACTAGTTAATTAATTTATCAGGGTGTTACGCTGAAGTGGGTTTTTATTACAGAAGTCACCATGGAGATTGTTGATGAGGACCCATACGCGTGTTTGGTGTTGTGTCAAATTTAATTACTCGCAATTGCATGAATTGTTTGTAGTTAATGGATTGCAAGTGCGAGGTCGATCTCACAGGGAATTGTGTTTTTGAATAACAAATTATATCTAACTTGATTAAATCATAACCTAGTTCCAAAAGAGATTTGATTTTTGTTTGCAATAAAAAGAAAACATAAACTAAATAAAAGTAAAATAGTCAAAAGATAAAGTACTGAGGTTTTGGAATCCAACTCACCAAATCATAGCAATATGTTCTATGTTCATCAATATTATCCAAAGTTCTCACAATAAAATCTTAGGTATGTTTTACTTTCGCTTCAAAGAGTTAATCAAAATCATCCCATGTATCCATTCTTTACATAAACCACAAAAGAAATCCAATTTAAATCAAATCATCAAATGTATCCATAAATCACAAAAGATATCTAATTTAAATCAAAACATCAATCAATTATGTGAAATTATCTCAAATCATCAAATTTATCCATAAATCACAAAAGATATCCAAGATTCACTCCACAAATTGATTAGAAGTAAAACAATTGAAATATTAAAACTCAATAAAATTGGATAATTTTAACTTACATGAACACAATGTTGCTCTTCAATGGTGGGCTTCATCCTCAACCTTAGTTGAGAATTTAGTTACACATGACTATGAAAAATAAAACTTAAACCTAAAGAAAAACTAAGCTAAGAGGAGAGAAAAGTTGTGAAATTTCGGACTTGGTCTCCAGCCTTCTTTTCTTAAGGCTTAGCAATCTATTTATAACACCCTAAAAACGGTGATGGTGCCAGCCTATCAGACGAGTGCGCTCGATCGCACTAGTGCATGCGTTCTTCCTCTTGCGGCGGAACACTTGCGCGCTGATGACTTGCTTGTGGGCGTGGGTGCGCTTGAGCACAACGCTTCTGAGATCGAGCACAAGTGCACTCAATCACAAGGTTGTGTGCTCGATCCCTTCCTCATATGGTTGATTTTTTCAACTTTCTTCCAAACTCTGCATTTTTCACCTTAAAGCTGCAATTTTCCTTTAGCAACCTACAAAACACTAAAAACACAAAACTAGCCCAAAACATTAGATTATAACACGACTAAAATATTAACAAATGTAAATTAAGAGGCTCAAATATGCAATATCTGGCACTCATCAAACACCCCAAACTTACATTTTGCTAGTCCCTTAACAAAACAAAACGAAAAATAAAATAAAAGCTTTAAACATAAATCCTCTTTCGTGGGAGAGACGATTACATTTAGCATATGCAACAAGCCTTTTAAACCCTAGGCATCCCTGGTGAACGAGTGAAGTCTCGTGAGGGTTTAACAGAAATGATACCCACAAACATTACAGCACTATGTTGTTGAAAAGAATGAAATTTCACACAAGCAATAGTTCTTACTCATGAGCAAACTTAAAAAGACAAACACCATTATCACAATCATTAGGGCATCAAAATCAAATAACTCATAGATGGGCAGTCAAAACATCACAAACGATAGGTGCAAAGTGAAAATAGCATACAATCATGAGGCTTCAATTTAATCAGAAATCGCACCTCAAAATTCGTAGGAATTCCTATCAAATGAAACAACCAAGGCTTAATTATTAACAAGATATGTACTTTTTTTTTTTTTGTGTAAGCTGTGCAATGCTTAGCTCCCTTAAGCTTTCTAATTGACACATGTAGCGAGTGTTAGGCCAATGACTCCCAAGCCAAATGGTTTTAGGGCACTAGATGTAGAAACATCCCTAAGAGCTTATTAACTCAAGTCAAAAAGGATACGAAACCAAGCTAGCCATGCCATCAATCAACTTAAACTTTACACCTTTTGACGAGAACACTCAATGCTTAATTAGGCAAGAGGTCCGGTTACTTAGTGAAAAAATTCAAAATGATGATTTTTTTTTTTCTATCTTGCAAGCCAGGGTTATTCATCAATATGTCATCCAACAAATCTCAAAGTAAACATGATAAACTCAAATATCATACATCGCAGAATATATGCTAATGTGCTCATGATAGTTTAACTCAAAACAAGTGAACTCTCTCTAGCCCAAAAATAAGTCAAAGGACTCAAATTCCTAATGACATGATGATGTGTTCAAAATGTTAAGCAAGCCAATGAAATGCAAACCATAGTTACAGTTTAACTCAAATTTAACAACATAGCAAATTTTTTTTTTTTTTTTTTTAGAACAAACAGACAGATAAAAACAAACAGATTAACAAAAAGAAATAGACAGAATGTCTTTTCATACCCCCAAACTTGAATTACACATTGTCCTCAATGTGTAGTATAGAAATACATTACCAGAAGTAAGGAAACAACTGAGTGTGCAAAAGGCTAGGGCGTCCCCCAAACTTAAACACGAGAACACCTGTCAACAAAACTTACAGTAATATTGTCTCACAGAAACAAGCATCATAGGATTAATTGCTGTTAGAAACAAAAATGAAATGAAAATAAATAAAATAAAAAAGGAAAAGGAACTTAGAAATGAAGTGCAGAAAATAAAAAAGAAAAATTACCGCACTTTCCCTGATCATTCGAATGTCCAACCAATCCCTTCCACCCTTTTTTTCTTTAAAATTTGATAGCACTCTGGGAGGATGTTTTGCCATCTCAAGTAGCCAACTTGTTTGCTTAGAAGGACTTTCTTAGGATGTTTCCTAGCTTTGCGCACTTTTTTGCATAAATCCTTGAGAATCTTGGCATAAAATGGCTCTTTGAAATATTAAAGAACTGAAGCTTTGGATTCATGATGTGCCTCAAGAGGACAATGATAAAGGAAGGAGCTTCAATACTCACTTCCTTGTCATTGGACAAACTTGTATTTGCTGGGGACTCAACTTGCTATGGGTGCTCAACTTGCTCCTCTTTTTCTTCCTCTTCATTGTTATCCACAATTTCCTCACTCTCAAGTGTGGTGGTGGCTTGGTCATGCTCATAATAAGAATTGCTATCATC
This sequence comes from Corylus avellana, assembly GCF_901000735.1. Classification (NCBI taxonomy): domain Eukaryota; kingdom Viridiplantae; phylum Streptophyta; class Magnoliopsida; order Fagales; family Betulaceae; genus Corylus; species Corylus avellana. The sequence goes on from NC_081542.1 coordinate 34,837,256, forward strand.
ATCCTCATCAATCATGTAGTGTCTAATGAATGGACATTTGCTTGCATAGTGAGAAGGATTAAAACAATATGAACATGACTTATGTGGTGCGTCAGTGTTGTTAGATCACATGTCATAGTAGTGCAATCCTCTTTGCCAGATCATGCAACCACCTCATATGTTAAAAAGTATCAAGCTCAATGTTCTCTGGTTCAGCAATCGAGCACAAGTCGTACGCGCTCGAGCACAAATGGTGGTGCAACAACTCAACATCTCTCTGGTTCAGCGATCGAGCACAAGTCGTATGCGCTCGATTGCAACTACATAGATATCAGCAGCAGTGCAGCTCATGATCAAGTTCCTTGTACAACAAGGAAAGAAGATCAAATCGTGGCCGGCAAGACGCTAAGGGATTCTGCAGATTCTGTCTTAACACAGTAACAAGATTCTCAAGTTGATAGCTGTGTTGATATGTCGTGACATCTCTTTACATATAATATCTTTGTATTTTAGATTTGCATAGATTTTATATGCTTTGCTGTAATTATTCTTTCCTTACTACACTAATGTAATTAGCCTATTTAAGCTAGACTGTAACTTCAGTTTGAGATTATCGAATACACAAGAGAAATTCCTTGAGCAAATATCCTTCTTCTTCTTCCTCTTCTCAAAATATTTTATGGTATTAGAGCATTCAAGGAAAACTCCTTCGATCCTGCAACAATGGCCTCATCCCCTGCTTCTGCTTCATCCTCTACACCTATCAACAACACACTCATCTCTTCATCCTCTACACCTGTCACTACAACATTCACACATCCTAGCATCACCCAACAAATCAATACCAAACTCGATGGTCCTACAGATTATCTAAATTGGGTTTCTCACTTTACACAAATTCTCAAAGCTCATGAACTTATTGGATTTACTGATGGCAGCGAGCCATGCCCTCACAAGTTTGTCATTGATGAAACTGGAAACACAACCACAATGGTTAATCCAGATTACTCACTATGGCAAAAGAAGGACCAATGCCTTCTTAGTTGGTTTAATACAACCATGTCAAATTGTATGCTTTCCTCTCTCTATGGACTCAAGACAGCCAAACAAGTCTGGTCTACTCTAGCTACAAGGTATGCATCCCAATCAAAGGCCGCAATCACCTATTTGAAACGCCAGTTGCAAACCCTGAATCAGGGCTCCAAATCTTGCTCAGAATTCTTTGGAGAAATCAAGTCCTGTGTTGATTTACTTACTACAGCAAGGCAACCTGTAGAGGAGCAAGATCTTATCTCCTATGTTCTTGGAGGTCTCATCCCTGCCTACACCACTTTCATCACCCTTTCCAACTTCTCCACCAAAACAACATCCATGACATTTGTAGACTTCCAAGTAGAACTTCTAAATCATGAAATTCTGCTTGGTCACCATCAACAACTACAACAACCTCCTTTGGTTGAATCTGGTAATTTTGCACTTTATTCTCACAAACCAAAGCCCTTCAGTGGTAACTACACTAGAGGCAAACCAGGCACCTATTACAAAAACAACTCTCCCTCTCAGCCTCACTTCTTAAGCAACTCTCCAAGACAAAACTCAACTTTTCTGGAGGCTATCAGCAAAATACCTACCAGCAGCAACAATAGCCTAACTTAGGTGCCCTGGCAACAATCAATTCAATCATGGAAATCAATCCTTTTCAAAACCCTCAATTCATGGCACACCTAATAATCTGGTACCGATGAAAGCATTGTGTTAGATTTGTGGGAAGCTTGGACACCAAGCCTTGGATTGCTTTCACAAAATGAATTATGCCTATCAAGGGAAGACTAACCTTCCCAGCTAACTGCTATGATGGCCAGGACAAGCAATGAAACAATTGATGAACTTGATGAAGATCCTTGGTATGCAGATAGTGAAGCCAACAATCATGTCACGGGTGCCCTAAACAATCTGACCCGGCAAAAAACCCTTTAAAGGTGATGAGGAAGTTGCTGTTGGTAACGGTACTGGTTTACCCATCTCTCACATAGGATCCTCTGTTCTTTATAATTCAAAACTACCTTTCAAGCATTCTTTTAAATTGCAAAACATTCTGCATTATCCCTCTACTGCAGCTAACCTACTCTCCATTCATAAATTTTGTGTTGACAATAAATGCTGGTTTATTCTAACTAATTCTCACTTCTTTGTGAAGGATAACCTCACAGGGCAGATTCTTTTACAAGGGCCAAGTAGAGATGGTCTATATCCAATCTCCTTCTCCAAATCCATTCCTCAAGTCAGAAAGTTTGCAGCCTTTCTTGGAGTTTCAGCCTCATCCAAGACTTGGCATAGTAGATTAGGTCACCCTTCACCTCTTATCTTTAGCAAAATAAAGCAGTTAGCAAACCTCCCTGTAACTGGCTTTACTTCACATGCTTCACTTTGTGAACCTTGTCAAGTAGCCAAGTCCAAATGCCTTCCATTTTATGATTCAAATAATGTAACTGCTGCACCTTTAGAAATAATATACTCTGATTTGTAGAGTTCTCCAGTTTTCATTGACAACTTCTCACGTTTTTCTTGGATTTATCCTTTGCACAACATGTCAGAAACTTTCACATGCTTTGTTAAGTTCTAAAGCATAGCAGAAAATTTTTTATCCACAAAGATTAAAGCATTTCAACCTGATGGGGGTGATGAATTCACCTCCAACCAATTCAAAAATTTTCTCACCACTCATGGCATTCACCATAGGATCTCTTGTCCATACACTACCCAACATAATGGACTTGCTGAGAGAAAGCACAAACACATTGTGGAAACTGGTCAGGCTTTCTTAGCTCAATCCAAACTGCCTCTTACCTACTAGGTTGATGCCTTTAACACAGCTGTGTATCTCATTAACAGACTACCTACAGCAATGTTAAACCATCTATCACCCTATGCCAAACTCCTTCACAAAAACCCTAACTACTCTCTTCTTAGAATATTTGGCTATGCTTGCTACCCCCTTCTTAGACCATACAACAATCACAAACTCATGTATCGATCTAAGAAGTGTATCTTCCTAGGGTATTGTTCCAATTACAGAGGCTACAAATGTTTTGATCCCACTTCCAAGAAAACCATCCTCAGCAGACATGTCATCTTTGATGAGCACACCTTTCCAGCTCAAGATTGGATATCTTCCATCTCATTGTCCCCTACAAATGGCTCTGCCCCCATCCAGGTAAGTTCTTTTGCACTAGCCCTTGTTAGCACCCACTGTGTCCACTCACACAACACCATCTCCTACTGCTCAGATTCACTCCACACCCCAATCTCCATCTCCCACACTAGAAACTACCTCCTCACCTATCTCTGATTCCATTTGCCCTTCCTCTCCTCTCACCCCATCATCTTTAGATGATGATCCTCCCTTGCCCTCCCCCCACTTCTCATTCCCCTATTTCCATTGCAGCATTTGCAGCCCCATCCTCAGATGCACTTGAACCTATCTCCCGACCGACTCACCCCATGACCACCAGACTTAAAGATGGCACTAGAAGACCTAAACCCTTTTCCCAACTATAAGCTTTATTCCTCCACCAAGCATCCCCTCCCTAGCTCTCCATACTACTGCAGCTCTTGCTGACTTACCCCCTACTCCCACTCGATTTTCTCAAGCTGCAAGTCTCCTCATTGGTTAAAAGCTATGTCAAAAGAATTTGCTACCCTCCAAACCAACCATACCTAGACCTTTTTCCCACGACCTTCCAATAAAAACGTTATCACCAATAAATAGGTTTATAAGGTAAAACAGAAGGCTGATGGCACTCTTGACAGATTCAAGGCTTGCTTGGTAGCCAAGGGTTTTCAACAACAAGATGGCATTGACTACAATGATACATTCAGCCCTATAGTTAAGTCCTCAACCATTCATGCCATTCTTGTTGTTGCTGTCCATTTTCAATGGCCCACAAGACAACTGGATGTATCCAATGCCTTTCTCCAGGGCAACTTACAAGAAGAGGTGTTTATGGAACAGTCACCTGGTTTTGTTGACAGTCAATTCCCACATCATGTCTGCAAGCTGAATAAATCCATCTATGGTCTCAAGCAAGCTCCAAGAGCATGGTTTATTAAACTTGTCAGCACCCTTCTTGGACTTGGATTTATTGAATCCAAAGTGGATTACTCCCTGTTTCTTCTTCATAAATCCAATTTACACTTATTCATTCTGATTTATGAGGATGATATTATTGTTACTAGCAACTCTCTTGCAGCTATTAATCACCTAATTAACTGCCTCAAGGATTCTTTCACCATGAAAGACCTTAGACCTCTGCATTACTTTCTTGGAATTCATGTGCAACTGTGGTCTGAAGGCCTTCATCTTTCCCAGACCAAGTATGTTTCTGATATGCTTGATCGAGTTAATATGACAGGAGCAAAGCCTACAAAGAGTCCCTTACTTGCTGGCTCTCAACTATCTCAACATGATGGGGATCCTCTTCCAAATCCAACTGAATATAGACATCTTGTAGGGGCTCTACAATATTGCACCCTCACTAGACCAGACATCTCCTTTGCAGTGAATTAGTTGTGTCAGTACCTTCACACTCCTACTACTACTCACTGGACAGCAGTCAAAAGAGTTCTCCGCTACCTCAAAGGTTCTATCAACCATCGCTTATACTTTGGAAATGGCTCTCTTCATCTGAATGCCTATAGTGACTCTAATTGGGCTAGCAATCCAGATGACCGTAGGTCTACTACAAGGTATGCTTTGTTTCTTGGATCATGCTTAGTAAGTTGGTGTGCTAAGAAACAACCAGTGGTATCCAAATCCAGCACATAAGCTGAGTATAGGTCCCTTGCATTTGCTACTACTGAGTTATGCTGGCTGCGCATGCTCTTTCATGAGCTTGATCTCTATCTCAATTATCCTCCTACACTATGGTGTGATAATCTTGGTGCATTGGCCTTAGCCTCCAATCCTGTCTACCATGCCCGCACCAAACACATTAAAGTTGATTATCAATTCATTCGTGAGAAGGTGGCCAACAAAGGAAATTGGGCATGGGCAAACTTAGCTGCCATGAGTTGGTTTGCTCTCCCAGCTAAGTCATCGATGTGAGCAGTTGGAAAATATTCCCCACCACTAATGGAATCATGTTGCACCCGATCAACAGAATGGTTGTTCCAGTCCAGGTTGTAAAAATTGGAATTTGATTCAAAGACCGGGCTGGAGAATTTGGTGCTCATTTGTTCACAAAATTGTCTAAATGGTGGACAATTGTTAACATGATGATATGGATTGAAACAATATGAACATGATTCATGTGAGTTGAAAACAAGAGAGTAGTTGGTAGGAGTGAGTGTCCTACAACTAGGAGAAGCATGTTGTATAGAAAAAATTATTCAAATCATCGAACGGAAAATCCATGCTTCACTCTCACTTTTTAACATGTAAATATCCCACATAAACCATTAACCATTTTTTTTAAAAGAAAAAAAAAATTACAACTTACACAAGACCAAAAAAAATAAAAACTAAAACTTAAAAACTCACAAAAATGACCAAAAATAAATGTTGGCACAATTTTTAGCTACTGCCAGTTTGTTGGTGGTGTTTGTAGAGGTGCACTCGAGTGCAGGCTAGGTGGGATCAAGCACAGGCGCACTGATCCATCAGTGGTGCTGCCTTGAGCGCTGGTGCGCTTGAGCTGACGCATGAAGTTGTCAAGCGCAGGTGCGCTCAACTAGATCAACTGCTGCCATGGCCGTGAGTGCGCTCGAGTGTACTGCAATTGCGCTTGCGCGTATTTGCATTGATGTACGGATGAAGATTCGGCAGAAGCTACAAAATAAGCCATAAACAAACAAGGAAAAAAAATCTCTTTTTTATTTTTATTAGAAACAAGAATAAAATAAACAAATTGCAAAATTAAAATCCTAATTATAATTAATAGGAAGATCAAACCAATTTAGACATAAATTGTTTTCAAAAAATCAATCAATTCCCCTGCAATGGCGCCAAAAACTTGTTATGTCAAATTTAATTACTCGTAAGTGCATGAATCATTTGTAGTTAATGGATTGCAAGTGCGAAATCGATCCCACAGAAAATTGTGTTTTGAAGGTCAAGTCATATAATTGATGTAAGTTTGTAATGTCAAAAAAAAAAATAAAAGTTTCACGCTGCAATTATTATTTTATGTTATAGTGTCACACGGAGAATTCGTAGATTTTTCGCTTATGACTTGTATTATATTCCATGTATTGAAAAAATTACCTCTACATTAGGAATAGGAATTTTAGAACCTAAAGATTACGCACAAATTACCTCTACACTTGTGTTGCGGCATATTCTCCTTTTTTTCTTTTCTATTTTTTTTTTTTTTTTTTCTCAACATAATTAATTGTCTGGATAAAATGATATCATTTTCCTTATCATTCTTACAGAACTCCCACATCAACTACTTTTTTTGTTCTTTTCTTTAATATATATATATATATATATATATATCGGCATTCAATTGCTAACTGTTATAAGGTGTGATGTTGATGTTATAGTAACAATATGGTGGTTGAAGCCACTATCAAGGATGGTGGTTCAATGACCCAAGAAAATTACCAAGTGGTGAAAACATGTACTAGAGCATGGATTCGAATCTACGCAATAGAGAATTCTCATATATGCATAATTAGTATTAACCACTTTAAATTTCTAACACCATAAAAGGTTAGAAAGATGAAAGTTTCAATGTTCGAACATGGTGAACACCGGAAGAGCAGGCTTCTCCTCAAAGGCAATTGCAATTCAGCCCATGGACTAGGGTTCTACAATGTGTAATGATGAAAAACCCAAATAAATAAATAAATAAGCTGTGGGAGAAATGCTTCATCAATCCTCCTGCACTGTTGCTATTTTTTTTTTTTTTTTTAATAATATTAATGAGGCTTATGAGATATGTGGCCCTATATTTCTACAAAAATTCTCATGTGCAGAAATAAAGCAATAAACATATATGCAGACACGTATAAAATATATGTTTCAAGTATCTAAGAAAACACATCAATATATATAGAAGAAAGGAAAACACACACACACAAACAATCATAAAATAAAACATAAAGAGCATTGATTTATAGAACCATTATATAATACATGGTGGTAATAAATTTTGATAGATTAAATGTTATATTTTCGTCCACCATCAGCTTCTTCATGGATTCTTCACTAGCAATAGCATCATAACCACAGTCCCTTCAGTCTCATTTTCATCTTCCCTAAGTCCTCTCTGGTTCTTCTATGTCCTTGTGAAAATTCAACAACTTGCAGATCCATGCCTATATGTCAAGGTCTGGGAAATTGCATTCTTTTTTTTATTTAGCAGTATCATTGATAAACTATAGTAAATAGATAAGTAAAAATATCAGTAAAAGCTCTGAAAGCAACCGAGGTAGACTGCAAGGACACAAATGACTCAAGGCCTCAAGAATCAGGAGAAAAAACCCTACAATAGAAAATCTATGAAGTCTAGAAAAAAGGTGAAAGATGAGAAAATATAATCTGCAGCATAATCAAACAAAACCCATAGGAAACAATCTGAATATCTGATTCAGAAAAACCACCACCTGAAGGGTAGTAAAAGCCGTTCAATTTGACAAAATTGTTTAACCACTTAGCTATTGATCTGTAATGGTTCTTGGACAAATGAGCCACGAAAAAATTTCGAACAATTTCAGTTACAGATTTTCACTACAGGTAATTTGTTAAGCTCCACCATTTACTCTGAAACTCACTTGAAGTAGGCAAGATTTTACATTTGAATAGATGGCAGTGATAAACAAACTGAAACACAAAATTGCAAGATCTCAATGGATTTGTGGAACCAAATACTGAAAGGCGCTCGTGTCAAATACTTAATGAATGAGAAAGTAGAGTAACAAGAAAGCACATATCATGTTCATTCTACAAGGCTGAACTAATGATAGAAAACTGGAATAATAGTGACATTCAAAAGCACCTAATCCTTTAAAACCATAAGGAATTTTCCATTTCTCAAAATATTGATTACAATAGAAAGTTACTTATATTTGATTCAGAGAGAAAAAAATCCCTTAATACGTGTGTGTTTGAGAGAGAGAGAGAGAGAGTGATATGTTGATCGGTAGCAGGAGAGTGATATGGTAATGGTATTGTGTCCTCTATTCAATCAAATTTCATAGATTGATCACATTACGATGACATAACAGGAAACTTTTGCCTAGATAATCGATGGTTTCAATGTATGTATACATGACAATATCCCATGTCTTCTTATGTCTCAATGATCGGCGAGCGATAAAGCTAGCATATATTGACTAAATTGGGAGATTATAATAGAATTAACAACAAATCAGGGAACTACAGACAGCACCTGTGCTGCAGAAATCTTTCTAGTAGAGCTGGTAACAGAAATCAGAAATCTGGATGTCTCAAAGATCTGTAAGGTAATTTTCTGGCTTATACCACAATGAGAAATCAATTCCTTTGCTCTTCAATTTCTCTGTTGCAGGTCCAATTCTCTCCAAAAGCTGCATTAAAGAAGAAGTAAAACACTAAGCAATTTAAGAAAACCTCTGCAGGCACTAATGAAATATTTTGATACCTTTTGTCCTTTCGCTCTTATTGTAGAGTTTGCATGAAAAACTTCAGAGAGAAAGAGGAGGCTCGTTATGTGTTACGTAACCTACCTCGCACATTTTATTATATAGGTTGAAAAATATACCATTGACCAAAATACCCATGTACGCCAAACCTAAAAACTCTTCTACCACTCCCCCTCAAACAAGAGCGTATATTTCATAAAAACCCAGCTTGGAACAAATAAATCTAACCGGTTATGACACAGATTTTGTAAACATGTCTCGGATAAAATCACAAGCAACCTCAATATGCTTGGTCCTTTCATGAAAAACTAGCTTAGAAGCAATATGTGAAGCAGTCTGATTACCACAAAACAATGGAACAGGAGTAGGAGGAGAACCCAATGTCCAGAAGAAAATGTTGTAACCACATCAACTTATCCTTGCCTTGTACTTTGCTTTACCAGTAGATCATGCCACCACTGTATGTTTCTTACTTTTCCAAGTTACCAAATTATCGCCTAAGAATGTACAGTATCTTGCAGTAGACCATCTATCTCAGGGAGAACCTGCCCAATCTACATTAATATATATTGTGTTAAGCAGAAGTTTCCTCAAGTCGAACGTCGAAGTCTCCATGTCTTCAAAAAGCCGAGCATTCCTTTCACCTCCATGCACAGCGCCCCAGCTAATCAATAAATCCAGCACCCGTCTTGGCATAACCCATTCTACCCCAAACAGAGAAAGAATGCAACTCCATAATTCTCGTGCAACTTCACAATGAAGTATGTCAATGGCCTCCCCATTCTTCTTACACATACAACACCATTCAACCACCACAATATTCCTTTTATGCAAATTATCGTGTCAAAATTTTCCCCAAGGCTGCTGTCCACACAAAAAAAGCCACCCTCGATGGAGCCTTTACACGCCATACACTCTTCCATGGAAATAAATGTCCAGCTTGGCTATTTAATGCTTTATAGAATGACTTAACTTCAAATTGACCCCTCTTGGAAGGACTCCAAATCAACCTGTCCTCCTCCCCATGTCGAACCTGGAAAGAATACAACCTCTTGAAAAAGGATAGAATTAATTTTCCTTCTCCCAATCCTCGACTAAACACGTAAAAGATGACGTTCCACATTATAACTCCATCTTGAATGTGCATGTTATCCACCACCCCCCACCCCCCCAGTGAATGTAGTTGGATGGGCAGATCAACTATCACATGATCGAGTGTTAAGGTAGGACCTTCAACAAAGACGGTTGATCATCAAGTTCAGACTGTTTGTGTCAATTCCGCTGTCCCAAGATTGTCTCATTTCTATTATAAAATCAAATGTCTTGAATCATTCGATATAAGGGCTTCACTTCAAAGAGGCATAGGAACAATGTCCCAAAACTGAAGATGAGATTGAAAGCTGCCATACGAGATCAGAGAATAGAAAGTAAGGAACTGTCTGAAAGTTTGTCCCTTCAAAGCTGTGTTAGAGTTCTTGCAGATGAATTGTGATAATCAGACTGCTATCTTTATTGCTAGTAAATCCAGTGTTTCAAGAGCTTACTAAAAACAGAAGTTGATTACCATTTTATTCGATCTTATTGAGAGGTTTGATGAAAAACTAGAGAGAAACAGAGGAGGCACGTTCTTATTTCATGTAGCCTTCCTCTCTCATAATGCATATATATATAACCTTGAATACAAAGACCAAAATACCCACATTACATATTAACCCTAATAAGCTCTTCTAACACTCCCCCTCAAGCTAGAGCATATATATCATATAAGCCCAGCTTAGAACAAATAAACTCTAGTTTCTTTCGCACAAGGATTTCATAAACATATCAGCTAATTGATCTTCAGACTTCACGAATGGTCCAGCCAAGGAAGTAATTTTATTAACAAGAATTGGAAAAGTACATAGGAGGTCAAGTTTTCTACATCGCCAGTCTAAGATTTATTATTGCGTGCTGACAGTAAGAAAGTTTATTGATATTAATATCTAATAAATAATTATGGAAAAGCCACCAGTGACAATTAACCTTTTCATGCAGCACACCATTGGATACTAAAATAGATCTATCAAACACACAAAACTTTCCACCATCCATGCGAGTAACTGCACCACCAGCTTCTTCAACTATCTGCATTAAAGAGTAATGAAACAAACTCAACAAATAAGCAATGGGCAAATTTGGAACACCTTGATTCCTTCAAAGAAACAATTTCTTAAAGAAAAATTTAGAATAGAAATCTCAACAACTTTTCAACAAATCCCGAGTTCGAATTATCTCTAGTATCTACTGAATGTAGGATGTTCAACTTAATGACAGCTGGTAAGTCAAGCACATTTTTGACAACAAACCCATTTATACCCTAACGTTGTTTATTCACACACTTTCTTAAGTACAAGTCTATTTAAACTTAAAACATTGTGCAGAGGCACAAGGGCAGAATGCCCTTCTCTTAAAAAAAAACCAATACTTGACATTTCTTTACTCGCTATGTTACTTCTGTGTACATCCATAATAGATAATTCTACCCTCTCAACTCACCCATCTGGGTGCAAAAGCACGAGCGCACGCACACACACGCACAGAGAGAGAGAGAGAGAAATGGTAGAAGTATAATTTCTAAACAATATTTAGAGCCTCACTATATTAGAAGTCTAAGCCTATATGCATTAATTCTCAGGATCAGTTAAGTTCTTAGAGGGAAAAATGGGGTTGAAATACAGGTTTCATTGTCAGTTTAAATCACCAACAAAAAAGAAAAGGAAGGAGATAAAATTTCTTATTTCACCAATTTTATAATAAAAGAACATGCTGTGAAAATAATAAAAAAATTACCAAAGCACCAGCAGCCATATCCCATGGCTTTAGACGGTACTCCCAATAAGCTTCTGCAACCCCCAAAGCTACATGGCACATGTCGACTGCAGCGGCCCCAAGTCTTCTTACACCCTAAACATTGTGATTGAGTGAAATGAAACACACACATACACAGAGGGAGAGAGGACAAGGTGGAGATGCATGAATCAAATAACTTGCACATCTTGTCAGCCAAAAAAACAAAGAGAAAGGAAAAGAAAAGGTTAGTACCCGGCTGACATCAGTAAATTCTTTAAATAAATCGATGTTGGTAGCCCATGCGTCATCATGTTCATACCCAAACCCTGTCACTAGAAGGGATTGCTCCACCTTAAAACAGGCGGACAAAAGTGAGCACAAGTAACCTTAGAAATCATTATGCATATTTCCAATGCTAATCCATTTTACCACATGAAGTCGAACAAATTTTGTAATAAGCATTCCCAATAAAAGATGAGAAGCAATGTATGTAAGGCCCATGCCTCGGCAATCCCCTTGAACCCAGATGTCATAAGAAAAGTTTGACTTATTATTGAAAGTAAGTGTTCAACGCATCATTTTAATCAAGTGTCACCACAGTATCACACAAAAATCGGAAGTATGTGGCATAGCCATCTACTTAAATTAAATAATTTCTATAGATATAACAGAAAAGATATCAACTTAACTCACCTGATTCGTTTGACTCACGTGAAATCTTTGACCATTACAGAATGCTCCCCCACCTATCAGGATGCAGATCAATTTTCCAACCACTGATGTATACTTGACTTGGACAATAAAATGAAGCAAGTGATACAACTAGTTAGAACTTTCTTACCAGAAGTTGCAGAAAATATGCGGGTATTCCAACAGAAAGGGCCCCCAACAAACTCCACCTGAAAATAATATCCACAATTAATCTTCCTTTTCATTTCAATACCTATCTAAAAATCAATTACACATTATCTTCTACCAAAAAAAGGAAGGGTGAATATTGTTGCCTCTTAAAATTTTCTTTTTTTTCCTCTAGTAAAGCCTATTTGATTGAAGAGTCTGAATGCAGAAGGTGCTTTCAGACTTGTAATGCTATTTCTCATGAAAATTTATATTGGAGTATTGATCCATGCTATTTCTCATAAAACTCTACTTTCTATAAAATAGTCCCAAACGGTGTGGTTATGGCAGATGCCACAATACAAAAGAAGACAAAGCAAAATTTGGTCATTGCTCATTGTTAAACTGATCATCACCCCCTTCACTGGAATGAGGTCAATTCGGAAGCAAGTCTCGAAATTTTTGGAAACTAAGTCATTTTCCAACAGAATTTCAGCTAGGTCTTCTTGAATTTTGCCAAAATCCCAGCATCCTTCCTAACTTGGATTATTCCTCCTATTCTCTGGTGGGAAATCTAAAACTCTAATAATGAATGTGTTGTGCATGCACTTGTGAGGTTTGTGTCCCACATTGAGAAAATATAAAGAATAACAGTGGTTAATATACCTAAGTGGACCCAAGCCCATTAGCTTAAGCTTTTGAGCTAGAAATTGTGTCCTAATATGTATATTGACTTATTCTTGTTTAACTCCCCTTGGTGTTTCTCTCCCCAACAATTGGTATCAGAGCTCATGTTGATACGAGTGTCTTGGTTTGACGCGTTTGGTTTGACTTCTATAAAAGAGTGTCGTTTCTCTTGGAATACGTGTGACACTCTTGTGTAAGGAGGAGTTTGGTCAATGTGGAAAAGACTCACAAGTGAGAGGAGATTTGTTATGCATGCACTTGTAAAGCTTGTGTCTCACATTGAGAAAATATAAAGAATAAGAGTGGTTAATATACCTAAGTGGATCCAAGTCCATTAGCTTAAGCTTTTGGGCTATAAATGGTGTCCTAATATGTATATTGACTATTATTGTTTGACTTCCCTTGGTGTTTCTCTCCCCAACAAAATGCAAATATAAAATTGCATCAATTCAGATTCATATAATCCTGACACTCTATTGCATAATACAATCTAACAGAGAAGAAAAAAAGGATTATGTAATTTTGAGAGGAATAATTGTCTATCTCCATGGTCCCCATTCCCCAACTCTTAAACTCACTATTATCTTTAACCTTTTGATGGATTGAGGCTCTTTCAAGAGGGGTGTATGGAAGAATTATCAGGAACTCCAGAAGATTTTCCTGTTTTCATTTTTCATCCCGATATCTACATTATGCAATGTTGAAGCTTTTTGGGATCACTACAGCATTTGGATGTGTTGCTCATGTTGCCGAAGCATGGATTATGGGAACATTAGAACAGATACATAAACACAAAATCGCTTCAACTGTTGAACGCAATATAATGGGCACAGGCTTCTCTTCTCTTCTTCTTTCTCTTTTTTTTTTTTTTTTTCATTCTGGAAGTAGGGGAGGCAGTAGATGAGGGCCTCTATAGATCATTTTGTATGAAAAAAACTAGCTAGTTTTTCAATTTTCCTTTTCACATACAATTGTTTTTTTCTATTTAACCACTATATGCTTCGTCAAACCTTTATCTATGTATGGTGAAACTATTGTATAAAATTTCTAAAGCCAATTACATATGCATTCACTATGTCAAAAGACACGCTACTTTTCTTCTGTCATTTTAGGGCTCTTGACTTTTGTTCTAGTCCTTAGTTCTTTTCATCCCAAAAACCTTATATTCTACAACCTTCCTGTCAGATATAATTTGTCTTGTAAAAAGAAAAAGAAGGAAGGAATACATGGAAATTTTTTGGTTGCCTATGATATTTTATAAGCTAACCCTAGAATGCTCTCACTGAATTGATAGGCACACATATGGAGGCAATATCATGTCAAGGTTATTAACCTTACGAGTCTTCCTATTCAACTAGCTCGCTTATTCTAGGGTTAGCTTATAGAAGCACTATTTACTGATTCAGATGCAAATTGAACTCTCATTATCAAGCCTAAAGAGGACATGACTTCGATCATTCAAGTCCACCCATCTTCTCCTTATCCCATGATTCCCATGTGGCCAATGGGGCAAAGTGATCTTACTCGAGGAGTACAAAGGACCGCAACCTTAACTTAGATTACAGTTCCAGGTCATCTCTTCTGGAAAAGCAATATGACAAGTAAAACACATGTACAGTAAAAAGGCAATTATGCATATTCACGCTATTAGTAGAGTTGAGGCATACAAATTAAAAAAAAAAATAAACTAAAAAAATAAGGCACTGACTGAGAAATTACTCGGTTTATTATGGATTAGCCTCCAGCATTTCTTTCAGGTAATTTATATTTTATTCTGATAACAAACAGAGATACTCGATTATGTGCTTTGCAGCCCGATAACCTGATACAGAGTAATGCAAATGACAAGTCATAAACAATTTAAATTACGCAATCAATACCACAGCAGCGGCGGCAGGATTCCCTCGAAACAGAACTCCAACAGAAACTGCAAAACTAGGATAACCATGTGCAAAGTTTGTCGTTCCATCTACAAGGATATCAGACATCAGACTTATGCTGTGAAAGCAGCTTACTTCTGTAAGCTGTACACATAAAGGTATAAAAAATTAAAGATCAAGCAAATGCAAGACACAAAGTAATATGTATAAAGATACATAGTGGGCGTTTAAATCTGACACTACAGAATTTTTCTGGTAGATAAGACATCATTTCACTCACATATTATGAAATTAAAAACAATAAGTCACACATAAGCTTAATTTTTGCTTACATTTGTATATGTTTCATAAATTTTATGCTATGCTCTGCACTTTTGGTGCTCTCATTGAATTTTATGTCACTAAGCCCGAAAGTTCAAGGTAAATGTTATCACCGTATTTAAACATCATTGGAGTTCCTTAGTCCTCTATCTTATTATTGTAGCTGCATCTGGGTCAGGATGTAGACTTTGAGCAGCAAGGTGAGCAAGAGATGGCTATATCAATCCTTTACTTGGGTCAGTCTTTTGTAGCAGATGGGTCATGAAAAGTATTAAGGGCTAAGGGTTGAGTTTATCCTCATTGCAGTATTCTGTCGTTACTTTTTTTTTTTCTTCTTTTTCCTTTCGTAGTAGTCCATCTCCAGGAATTTAAATGGAGCGCAGTCATCCAACATGCTCAGTTAATTACAATTTAAGCTTGTGGTTGCATCTGAGTGGTAATTAGTTCAAGTTTCCATGTAATTCCAAGTTTTCAACCCATTTCCATTGCATTTCCAGAACATCTACAAAAAGTTTCTGTTTCTAGACCAACCAGGACAACACACTGCAACAAATTGATTACCTTGGCAAGAAGCAGTTTCCAAAACAATAAATCAAAAAAAATAAATAAATAGTAAGAATTCTTTTCTAGACCAGTCACAGACCCCAGATATGGCTCTTTTAAGTGGCAATCCCCGCTACACTAATTTTTTCCTAGTCATCCTACCTAAATTATTTTCATATTTACAAATACCAAAAACCTACACATGCTTAGACATGCCCACTAATTAGAGATTATTATCATGTATGTAAAAAAGTTCCTAGGCAAGCAATCAGAAGACCAGAACAGCTGGGAGTCATCTGATGAACTTGTTATAAAAAAGAGAAATGCTAGGCTTACAAAATATTTTACAAATTTTTTTTTTTTGTAAAATATTTTGTAAGCTTAGCATTCCTCTATAAGAAATGGACCAAAATGATTTGTCTACCAGCCCTCAACCAGGTACATTGTGCATGGTAGGGGCTCTCACTTTATCTTACACTTTTTGATACATGGTCCTATTTTTTCTGTTCTTTTTCTTTTTTCTTTATTAGTACATGGTCCTATTCTTTCTGTTGGAAGATTAATACCTTGAGGAGTCTTTTTTAGTGAGCCCATAATATGCTAGATGTACTATATGGAGCCAAGGTGTTTTCAAAAATTGATCTTCGAAGTGGGTACCATCAGATACGTGCCCATAATATGCTAGATGTACCATATGGGGCCAAGGTGTTTTCAAAAATTGATCTTCGATGTGGGTACCATCAGATACGTGTTCAACTTGGTGACAAGTATAGAAAAAAACACAAAATACAAAAACAAAAAAAAAACTGGTGGCGAGTGGAAAACCGCATTCAAGACACGAGATGGATTGTTTGAAGGGTTAGTAATGACTTTCGGGTTGACAAATGCCCCTAGTACATTTATGAGAGTGATGAACCAAATCCTCAAACCATTCATAGACAAATTTGTGGTCATCTAGTTTGATGACATATTGATTTTCAGTCACAGCTTAAATGAACACCTTAAACATTTGCGCCAGGTATTTTCTCACTCTACGCTTTGAGAATTTCTTTGTTAATCTGAAAAAGTGCTCGTTCGCCCAGACTAGTGTGGCATTTTTGGGATTCATTGTATCTATTGAAGGCGTAGCCGCAGATCCTGAAAAAATTAAGGCCATTCTTGGCTGGGCTCCGCCAAACAACATCCATGAAGTACGAAGCTTCCATGGCTTGGTTTCTTTTTACCGACGTTCTATCAAAGGTTTCAGTTCCATCATGGCCCCTAATACTGAATGTAAGAAGAAGGGATCCTTCTTGTAGACTATAGCCACCCATAAAGCATTTGAAACTATCAAACAGCGCCTCATCGAAGCCTCTATACTCCAACTACTGAATTTTGAAGGCCCCTTCGAGGTTACACGTGATGCTTCGCATCTTGGTATTGGTGCCGTACTCAATCAAAATGGACACCTTATAGTGAAAAGTTGAATAAAGCTGAGAAGAGGTACTCTGCCTATGACCCTATGACTTTGCACTTTATGCTGTTGTGGAAACTTTGAAGCATTGGCAACATTATCTCATTCATAGAGAATTTGTTGTTTTTTTGGACCACTAACTCATTGCGGCATCTTAATTGTCAGAAGCGTTTGAATGCTAGGCATGCTCGATAGGTAGATTTTCTACGGCAGGTATTGAAAATCATGAGGAAAAATGTGCTTAGTCGCAAATCATTTTTGCTTAATGCCATGACTACTGACGTGGTGTGCTTTGATGATGTCAAGGGGCTCTACCAAGCTGATCATGATTTTGGTCCTATACATGCCCAGTTGGTTGAAAACCCAAGAGCATTGGAGGGCACCTACTCTTTATTGGATGGATTTTTATTTCATGGAACACAATTGTGCCTACCTGATACGTCCATTCATGATTTTGTCATAACGGAGCTACATGCGGGAGGTTTGGCTGGTCAGTTTTGACGGGATAAAACCATTTCTCTTGTGGAAGATCGGTATTATTGGCCGGGTTTAAAGAAACATGTGACAACTATTGTCAAGCATTGTCGAACTTGTCAACTATAGAAAGGAACCCGAACTAATGCGGGGATTGATACTCCTTTACCCATACCTATAGGTCCTTGGTTGGACCTTAGCATGGATTTTGTTCTAGTAATCCCAAAGACCATACGGGGTCATGATTCCATATTCTGGACCGTTTCTCTAAAATGGCACATTTCTTAGCTTGCTCTAAGACTTACAATGCATCGCAGGTGGCATCTCTTTTTCTAGCAGAAGTGGTTCGCCTTCATGGTCTGCCTCAATCAATCGTTCCTGATAAGGGCGTCAAATTTGTGAGTTACTTCTGGAAAGCTTTGTGGGCCAAAATGGGGACAAAACTCCAATTCTCTAGTGCCTTCCATCCACAAACTGACGGGCAAACGGGGACAATGAACCGTAGCTTGGGCAACCTCCTCAAATGTTTAGTGACAGATCATCATACTTCATGGGATCTCCTTTTATCCCATGCTGAGTTTGCCTACAACTATTCCGTTAATTGAAGTACTGGTTTATCACCTTTTGAAATTGTTACAGGTGCACAACCAAAGTTGCCTATTGATTTATCTCCCATACCCATTGCATCCCAAGTATGCTAAGGAGCCGAAGATTTCACGAAACACATATATGACATTCATAGTGAGGTAAGGAAGCGCCTCGCTATTACCTCTGAAATTACAAACGTCAACCAGATCAACATAGGCGTCATGTGGAGTTTAAGCCTGGGGACCTTGTTCTCATCAGGATTTGGCCAGAGCGTTTTCCAAAAGGAGTGTCCCAAAAACTTGATCATCATCGAGCAAGTCCATTTAAGATTTTGCAGAGGTTGGGATCTAATGCATATCACATTGAGCTTCCTTCTACTCTTCACCTCAGCCCTGTTTTCAATGTAGTAGATGTAACTACTTCTGAAGGTCATATTGAGTCATATTGGCTTTGGACAAAGGAGAAGTGAAGCAGAGTAGACCTGAATTTTTCAAACCATGTCCGGGGAGCCTGTTTTAAGCCATAGAGAGACCGCTTTAACTTACAAACAGCGGTAGATGGAAAAGAAAACAAACCCGGGGGAGGAGTCATGTTAATATCCTCTTTGAGATCACCATGAAGAAAAGCATTTTTGACATCTATCTGGTGAAGTGGCCAACCTTGGGAGGTGGCAATAGAAATAATTGTACGCACTGTGGTCATCTTCGCCACCGGAGCAAATATCTTCTCATAGTCCACCTCATATTCTTGCCTATTCCCAAAAGCAACTAATCGTGCCTTATACCGATACAGAGTCCCATCAGAGCGAAGCTTAATCGAGTAAACCCATTTACAACCGATGGCTTTAACATTAGAGGGGCAAGGAATCACATCCCATGTATGATTGTCCTGAAGAGCCCGAAGTTCCTCATCCATCGCTTCCGCCAACATTCATATTTAACAACTTCGGAAAAGCATGTAGGGATGAAAATAGAAGACAAAGTAGTATTAAAAGAAGTGTGGGAAAAACCATACCAATTAGGAGGACGTGATACTCGGGCAGATCATCGAGTACAAGACTCAGGAACTGTCTCAGATGGCGGGTCAATCTGAGGAGAAGTTGTCGGAACTGTTTCAGATGAAGGGTTAGTCTCAGGAAGGGGCAAAGTCGGTAGACATCAAGTATACACAATTCCAGGTTTGAACGATTCAGGCAGAGAAGGCAATTCATCAAAACAAGGTAGAATACTAATCTCAGGCAAAGACTCAACATGTGTAGAAAAGAAACATTGATTCTCAAAGAAAACAACATTACGAGATGTACAAAATTTGTTAGAACAAGGATCATAGCAAACATAACCTTTGTGAGAAATATCATAACCCATAAAGGCACATTTAACAGACTAAGCAGAAAGTTTATGACGTTTATGAGGAGGTAAATGAACGAAACAAACACATCCAAAAGTATGCAAATTAAGATAGCTAGGATGCTAATGATGCAATCGATAATAAAGAGAATCAAAATTCAAGACCTAAGAGGGCAGTCTATTAATTAAGTAAACTGCAGTAGATACTGCCTCAACCTAGAATTTGGTAGGAACAAAGGACTCAAGCAATAAGGTGCGAACAACGTCCAAGAGATGTCGGTTCTTTCGTTCTGCCACCCCATTTTGCTAAGGAGTATAAGGACAAGAGCGCTGAAAGACAATTCTTTTGTGGTGTAAGAAATCATAAAATTCGTGGGACATGTATTCTCCACCAGAATCAGACCTCAAAATCTTAATACCAATAGAAAATTGGTTCTCAATATATGCTACAAAGGTCTGAAAAACAGACAGGACCTCAGATTTGGCCTGAAGAAAATAGAACCAAGAATACCAATTGAAATCATCTATGAATGTCACAAAATATTTATATCGAACATGAGAAATTACAGGAGAAATGCCCCATACATCACTATGTACAATATCAAAGCATTTTGCAGCACGACTACCATGAGAAGAAAACAAAAGAGTCTTACTCTTACAAAGTTTGCATACAGAACAGTTAAATGACAAATTTTTATAAACACGTTCTTTATTGCCTAACAAACTAGAATTTAACATATGAGACAGAATAACAGAGTTCGGATGACCCAAATGTTTGTGCTATACTTCGTTCGGAGTGTTAACTGTCATACAAGCCAAAGATAAACAACTAAGAATTGAAAAGTGCAGTGAAAATAGTCTGCCAACTTTAGGCCCCTTCGCAAGTATCTTTCTCGACACCTGATCCTGCACAAGACAGCCATCACGAGAGAAATGGACATCACAGTTTTCTTCAACTAACTAACCAACTGAAATAAGACTATTAGAAAGTCCAAGAGATACATAAACATCTCTGAAAGAAGGATTGGTATCTCCTACTTCATTAATAGCTAAATGACTCCCATTAGCTACTTGAATATGGGATGAACCATGATATGGATGAACATTGTAAAGAGTATCAGACGATCTGGTCATATGATTAGATGCAGCAGAATCAAGAAGTTAAGACTTAGACGAAATAGTACCATTACCTTGGAGTCCTAAGTCGGAAAAGGCTGACATAATCATCTGCTGGACCATTTCAGGGGTAAGCGCAGCTGATCCGGCCGTAGAAGAAGAAGCTAAGGACATTACTACAGCAGAAGAGGTGTTCACTGCAGCCTGATAGGCGGTAGTAGGACGATTCTGAGGCTAAGTGAGACATTCTTTGATAAAGTGGCCCTGTTTCTTACAGTAGTTGCAAGATTTCTTTGCACAATTGGCGGCAATATGACCATATTCCTTGTAACTGAAACACTGGACCTTGCGCATATCCTTACCCTTCCCTTTCCCATAGGCTGCATAGGCTACTGGATTCGGGTTGGAATCTTGCTGAAATGTAGCCTGTGTGAGAAGACGCTGCTCCTCGCGAAGTAATTCTCCAAAACAAACATCCAAAGATGGAGAAGGATCCCGGTTCATTAAATTTGAGCGAGTAACCTCAAATTCATAGCGCAATTTCATAAGGAATTGATCTCTCTTGCTCTGCTCATGAACAGCCTGAACAGCAGAGAGAGATACAGCAGGTACCTTCGCATAAACCATATCAGAAAATTCTCCCCACTAATTCTGAAAACCAAAAAAATACTCCAGAATGGAGAGATTGCCTTGAGTGTAACTAGCAATCTCATATTCCAACTGAAAACGGCGTGCGGTATTGTCCTGGTGATAAACCTTCAGCAAATACTCCCGCATGGTCTTCGCAGTCTTATAGGGCCTCAGATTGAGCCCAATAAGAGGATCAACAGACCCCAAGATCTAGGACATCACACGTGCATCCTTGACCTTCCACTTAGCCAACTTCTTAGTCTCCGTAGGAGCTGAATCACTACCGTCAATATGGCCCCACAACTCTTTTCCCGTAACAAACAATAAAAACTGGAATTCTCAAGCAGAATTATATTTTCTAGTAAAACGGACCCCAAAAGTCTCGCTAGAAGACATGATGAAATCAAAAATAGAATCAGAAATTATAAAACCTGATAAAGGAGTAATAGGCCCACCAGATCTGTTGGATAGCAAGCCCAAGCCCACCAAGCAGCACCCAAGAAGCCCACAGCAACCAAATCCTTTGAACAGCAAGCCCAAGCCCACCAAACAGAACCCAAGAGCCCACACAGTTACCAGTCAGAAACCCAAACCAAACAGCACCCAAACCAGTCAGCAACCCAAGCAGAAATCGCCGACAACACCAATACAGCACCCAAACCAGTTAGCAACCCAAACAGAAATCGCCGACAACACCAAATAGCCAACAGAAATCGCCGATAGCCCAGATCGCCGGGAACACCACACCGACAGCACCAAATCCTCCAGAAATCGCCAGGAACATAACGCCGACACCACAGACTTCACAGACCTCAAAAGAGTCTGCCAACAGCCACTAATCACCACAAAAGGAGTAGTTTCCGGTAAGAAATTCCCTACCCTCAATAGAAACTACCGCTACCCTCAACAGAAACTGCCGAATAGCAATTTAGAACCCACCAAAATTGTCGACAACTTCTCCTGAAGTTATCGACAGCCAAAGAGACCAACCGCACAGTCCCGACCCAACTCAGAAAACTCAAATCACAACCCTAATTTAAATGATTTTGGCTCTGATACCATGTCAATTGTACTGAATACCTCTCAAAATGAGGGTTGCTCGTATTATATAGGAATTTATAGCTAATTACAGGTTGTATCTCAGCGATTACGGCAATATAGGAGAACAAATAAGGTAACTAAAACTCACCTATTAATTACAAGATACTATAGCTATAATACAAAAACATGTCATAACCAGAGAAACTAATTATGGCTAAATATATATATGATATACCGTATTTGACTAACAAGAATGCAGTTTATAATCAGTCCAAAAAATATAACTCAGCTCAATTTAACTCAACTAAACCTTAATCCAATTAAATTAGGGTCAACTATGGATCGTCATCAATTAAAAAAGGATCTGCCACATGTATTATTTCCGTCATTTTATCTTATCAATAACTATACTCTCTATAGACTCCATCTTCAACATATATTTCTTGATTACTTCCACTCACATTATTTTAGGCCTCTCTACCGATATTAACTCCATCAACTTGAATTAAATCACTCTTTCTCGTCGATGCATCGATTAGGCTTCATAGAACATAGCCAACCATTTAATCAACTCACTTTCATTTTTTCCTCAACAAAAGCCATCCCTATCTTTGAAGAACTGTAATTCACAATTTTTTTTTTTTTTTTGATAAGTAAAAATGTATATATCAAAAAACCCAAAAGGGCACAACACAATTACACAAGGGTAGAAGCGAGCGCCAAGAATCGCCCAAGAAAAAACCCTAAGCTCACAAGGAGCCCCCACAAGAGACCCAAATAGACCCAAACAAAAACACCCTAAAGCCCTAAACAAACCAGGGCTAAGACCTACAAAAGCCCAATAACAACCCTACAAACCCAAAAACCCTACTGCACTTCAGGGGGGAAAGAAAAAACATTTTTAGACCCGAGAAACCCCCTCCGACGCTAGCACTTCACCTGAGTCACCTTCAAATTTAAGGTGCACTCCAAGTTGTTGAACTCACTCAACCCCTTAACCATAGAAGTAGAAGCAGACTACCTCTTCTAGTTATCGATAGCAGAAACGAGATCCAATAGACTTTTATCATTACCTCCCCAGGACAACCCCACCCCAGATGCGAAGTTCATCGCGTCGATCACCTCCTTGGAATAGCCCTCCACCCCCTCCACCGGAGTTTCAGCCACAACCTCGGCAAGCAGCTCCTTGTTTTTATGCAGCTGCTTAGCAAACTTTTCCTTAACCCTCCGAGAATAGCACAGTTGAGACTTGGA